>NC_056730.1:754546844-754834344 GCF_019279795.1 Protopterus annectens | reverse complement strand
CATATTCTGATGGATGTGAAGTATGTAAATGAAATGTATGTCCTCATTTTCTGACAACAATCATATCATTATAGTGATTTACCAGAGAAACAATAGTAATCTGTAAAACAGACCAGAAATTTGAGCAATAAACCTTGACATCCTGAAACAATCCAGCCAGTTGACAGGTATGCTCAGAACCCCATTCTACAATGAAACTGGACCAAGGCTGACAAAGTGGTGAGTGGAAGCCATGGAAATGGGGATGTATCTGAAGTACTGCCATAAATAAGCTAACACAGGTGCTGTAGTAACACCCTCTTGTGTGCTCTAACATATATTTACTGAAATAGCACAAGTAATTGAATTAGGATATCTGCTATTGGTAATTACACATATATCTGCAAATATATCAGGCACTACAGGAATGTAACAGCAGTGATAAAGAGACACCAGTATGGAAGTGCATAGCCACAACCAACATCACCACAGTCACAGTCTCATACCAGTAAGTCAATTGAACAGTAGAATATAGGGTCTGTGTGAACAAATACATCATTGTTTGCCACTCACACACTAGCATTACATATACACTCCCAATTCTCAGTGTATTCTGAATCCTGACCTTGGTAAAGGACATGTTTCAGTCTGCCCATACAAACACATACAGCCAACAGATCAGTGGAAACTGGAGCAGCATGCACAGTTAGATAAAGAAGGAGCCATAACACTTTCATCAGCCCCCCCCTCCATACACAGCCCAAATAACATCTACACATGACATGTGTACAGAATAATGACAGTCTGTTAATGTTACCATTTACATAATGCAATGCTACTGATTTGCCAAGAACAACATCTGTCTGGGGAACAGACCAAACATAACAGGCTAACTTGTGGCCATTATGTGGCTGGCCCTACAGTTAAGAGCTATGCAGAGACAGAACTTTGTCAGACTGAAATCCATGCAGAAGTAGCATGGGCAGACAAAACCCTGTTAAACTAGTAGTATTCTAAACATATAACAGCAATACTCACATTCAGCCCCTAAGTCTCGAACCTTCTCCACCATTTAGTTGGCTTGTCTCCACAAGTCTTGTTGTAAGAGGTAGTTGCTCACACAACTCCAGGATGTTTTCCTCAAAAGTAAGGGAATGGGCCAACGCCCACATGAAGTACTCATTTATGAGTGTGTTGCCATGACATTGGCTATTGGAAGAACTACACAGCTGCTTTATATGCAATTAAAAAGTGGGGAAGCCCAATAGGTGCACAGGCCATCACCTGGTCATGAGCATCACATACAAAAGCCATGCTGCACCTGTTCAAACCAGCTATATCCATGTAGTGCACAGAGAGAGAGAGAGAGGGGACAAATAAACATAAAATGGAAAAGAAAAGAAAGACAAAAAGGTAAGTGGAACATGTAAGCATATAACTGAATGTAGTACTTGGTCTGTAATAATGGGAAATAAATATGATTTGGAGGAATATATGTCCCAACAAGACTTGCTGTACTAATGTCCTGCTGAACAGCTGCTATGGCCATATCATCTGGGCCTCTCTGCAGTGGGAGGGATCACAGACATACCTCTCAGCTGTACAGATCTTCACAGAATGTCCAGATTTTCCCATCATAGTTTTTTACATGTTCCTCCTGAAATATGTACTCTTCTGGCAAATAGCTTGATTGACTTCATCAAGTAATGACATACACTTGAGTTTAAGACTCCACATCCTCAAGAATATTCACGGTAATAAAAATGTATCATTCTACAAACTTCCTATGTTTGTAACAAGAATATTTAATGTCTGTCCCTATTTACCCCCCCCCCATCAATTTAGGCTTTGTCCAGATGTGATGCTCCGAGAGGTTGTGAGGTAGGATCACAGCTCAGGAGCCTGACTCACCCTGAGAAAGGACAGCTGATATATGACAACCACTGGGATGTCTGTCAAACAGTTGTGACTGTGCCACTGCTAGGCCATGTTAATGGGATGTTGTCCATATCCATGTTACCTGTGAATATGAGTATGATACATGTTTGTCTTGTAAAGCTAAAAGACCTATATAGGGCATGTGCATAGTAAAGTACTGTTGCAGACATGTGTGTTGAGCTGCATGTAATATATTGAATTAGTAACATTCAACTGTATAGTGTTCTGCTGGACAAAAAGCACATTTGTGACTGATATCTGTAGTCACTTACACATATACATGTGTTATGTCAGCCAAACCATTTATTGGCAGGTCTGTGAGCAATGACAATGTAGCATAATACACCACTTATGACTGGTGGACATCTTCTAGGTTATCACATGGATGTCAAAGCCTACTGTGCAATCAATGTACTAATGTATGGTGCAGCTATATTAATACAGTATCAATACTGATGTCCTTTTTGTCACCCATTTATGTGTGCCATTGTCCAGACATACTGCTATAACAGGTTGAGAAATATGATTGAGCAGCAAGACTGTAAATACAGTGTGCCATACTAACATACAACAGAAATGTATACCAGGTATCCCCTGAGCACATGTATGTATACATATGTTCAGCTGGAAGGCACAAAACTAATCACATGGGTTTAAAGCAGTCAGGTACATAGGTTGTGCATGTTGCACATGTGTGTAATATCAGTGTCAGTGCATAAAACAGACCTAAATGTGTACAGCTACTGCTTGTTGCATTGTCCTGACACTGATATGGGTACTACAGTAGGCATGATTATCAGGTATTAATCGGAGAAGTGTCCAACTGTGTTATGACCCTCTGTCTATGCTTACCACTACCAGCTACATCAACACCTATATACAGTGGATATCACAAGTGTACACACCCCTGTTGGAATGCCAGGTTTGTGTGCTGTATGACAATCAGACCACAGAAGATCATTTCATAATGTTTCTTATCTTGAATATAACCCCTAATCTGTACAATTCCATTGAAATATAATCAAATGTGTTTCTAGGAAGGTGAGCAATTATTGCCAAGTGAAGATGTGCCATGATGATAGAGTCCAAACCAAGATGAATGAATGCTGTAACCATCTCAAGAGGTGCATACACAACATATCAGTTAAAGGGTGTAAACACTCATTCAACTGGTGTATTGTACTGATTATTGTTTCTGTATGTTTTCATAGACCAAACTGTTATGTTTTCAATTGAATTGTACAGGCTATAGGTCACATTACAGGTGGTAATTGTTTTGAAATGAGTTATTGTGGCTTCATGTTCCAATTGCACAAATATCAGGCATTGTAACAGGGGTGTGTACCCTTAAATCTACTGTAGCTAATGGACCCAGCAGTACCTGATCTGTATAACCAGCCTCCACCAAGGTAGAGTAATCCCCTTTGATGGACAGCAGCAATACACAAACCACATAATAAGTTACTACATTGGCTGTACAGAGACACATAGGTGGAGGCAACAATTTGGTAGCAACTCCACCTATATCTGAGCAAGCATGTAAGTTCACAGGTGACTTCTTGTAAGGCTGACTATGACTACAAATCAGACATATCCACACCACCAAGGACAATTGCAACTGTGTCTCCTCATATGTTGTACATTTCAGAGGAAACACAATTCACCCTACACTGGTGATAAAGAACACCTCATACACACATGTCATGGACATAGGCAACCTGCTTCACACAGGTTAGGTGGGAACATCGCCTTCTACATGAACTCAGACATGTACTCACATATCTACCACACACCACAGTCAAACACAGACCTGCCAACTCCACACACCATTCACATGGAAGATGGCCGCTGTCAACCCTCTACACAGAAATGAATGGAGAATAGAGGTTTATGCAATCAAGTGTCCAACACTGGGGGAATAAGATAGCTCAGGGCCAGGAGTGTAATGTAAGCTGCTGTAGCCATGATAGTTTGGAGGGTTATGGTATATTGTGAATTATTTGCAAGTAATGTCCACTGTTGATGTGCAATTTGACAACCAGGTCCTCTGACCTTTTTCCTGTTTATGCCTTCAGGTAACATGCAGAGGGCTCGCCTACCAGCATTCTCTGTTGGGGAAACTGACATCATCACCCAATATGTGATTGGACATTATGCCCTGTTATTTGGACCGAGAGCAGAAGATTTGCGGGAGACGACTGCCCTGTGGAACAGTGTGGTCCAAAGGGTAAATGATGCCAGCCTGCACAGCAGAACTTATGAACATGTGCAGTATCAGGCCCCGGACCTCATCTGCCATGCCTTTCAATTGGCTGCTGCTGTAGTGAGGGACTGGCTAGCCACAGGTGGAGGCCCAGCCACCCAGCCCCCACTGACACCCACCGAGGAGCTCCTCGCCAAACTTGGGGCACCTGCCCAATGCACAAGCCATGAAGCTGAGGAACGTATTGTGGAGGTGGGTTGCACACACACACACTGGATGAAGAGCATGCAGGTAAGGGCCCAGTGGGGATTAGTACACTAATGTATCAGACATTCATGTATCTGTATTGTATCTACATCCATGTGTTAGGTCCAATTGCAGTTTTAGATGGGGTTTCCTAATGCACAGACATGCACATCTATGGTGAGGACAGGACATTTGTATATTTTTGGGTTTAGTACTGTAGATGTGCAGACATGCTGCATCCTCCTGTACCAAGGCCACATGTGAGTCTGCTGACAATAACTCCCTCTCACAACTACCTAGGACCCTCTGGTCTGCATATGAGGCAGCAGCCTGAAGCTGGTGAGTATGGCATTGTTCTGTTGTCACCTGGCAATACCCCAGGCATGTGAATGGCATGCAATTTACCATGCACACAACCATCAGTAATAGCTGCATTGCTTTATATAACAGCTATATTTTTTTGTGCATGTTCACTTGTGCTGGGGTTAACTGCATTGCATCACAGTAGTCATGACTGGGGCCTATCTGACATGAATTCAACATTCCTGTAGCATACCTTACAACCTGTCAGTGCCAAGACATCTGGACAGAGGCCAGCAAAATGGGTTGGACAAACGGCCTAAGGTAGGGACATGTGTGACACATTAGTGGTATACAGTGGATATAAATTGTGTACACACCCCTGTTAAGATGCAAGGCGTTCCTGTTACATACTAATTAGGACCACAATATGTCAGTCCACACCTCTTCCAGCCTTTAATGTGATCAATAACAGGAACAGTTTACTTGTAAAACCAAGCATCTAGACTCATGTATTGCACCTACAAGGCTGGCCACCTGTAAGGGTGGCAGATTTCATATCAACATGATGTTTCAGTCAGGTATGATACCTCATGCTGCCATATGTGTCAGTACACTCACTGTGGCCTATTTGGCTACAATATCACATACATGGGCATTGTTAAGGCCCACAGACCACTGCTGACCACGTACAGGTTGCAAACATATGGATACTCCAGGCACATCTGTACAGAGGACTGTACAATGGTTTAACCTGCTGCATGTGAGGCAGATGCTGTTACCACATTATATAAAGTAATGTCAGTGGGAGGTGGTCACCAGCCAGTATGGTATACATATCAAAATGGTATAAGCCACACAAGATATGATACTTACACACACACAAAAACATTTGCCAACATTGGAATTAGAACTCCTGCCTATCTAGGTATTCCTACTATAGTGCTAAGCAGTTATCAGATGTGCCACAGAGCTGATACACTTCCATCTAGTCCAAAGGAACTTCTAAGGTGGATGACATCAACAGGACTACTATAATGGGGAAAGGGGAAGTGGGAAGGGTAGTACACAAGTCAAAAATGGAACAAGCCAGACAGTACATGATTCAAACACACACACACACACACACGCACACACACACACACACACACACACACACACACACACACACACACACACACACACACACACACACTTGCCAGTATTGGGATTTGAACTCCTACCTATCTAGTTATGTCTACTATAGCATTACACACTTGCAGCACATGCAGAGCTTACTGAACTTTCATATGGCCTAAGCTGCTGATAACTGCACAGTTGCGGTAAAGTATTACAGGTGGCAGACATTCTGCCTTACGTTCCACCCTAATATCATGCTAGTTATTTCTGTCTTGTACTTCAACTAGCATTATGACTTGGCACTTCACCAGGTTATTGTATCAGAAGTGTGGCACACCTGGGAGCCGTCAGCAATAATCTTTCATCCAGATGTAGCCCCAGTACTTAATAATTATGTCCACCCTTCCTGGCATGTTTGAAAGGAAGTTTTCTGTGCCCTCACCCATTATCCTGGTGCACTTGTCCATTATGAGGCACTGTTGCAACTGCCTCATGTACACAGACAACCTTCCCCTCTAAACTCCAAACACTCAGACCTGTAAGAGTTGCCCATATATCACCCAGTGTGGACATATGCACTCTCCAACACCACACCATGTGGAACATGTAGCTCACCATGACACCCACTTTGGCACCCATGACATACAGTGAAAAGTCACGTGCCCACCTTCCAAGAGGGATTCAACAGACATTTATCCAAGCAGCACAGACCAGCAAGACAGACACCCACTCAGACACCATGACATGGCACATGCCAAGGGACACATATTTAACCTACACAGTGTGCCCCTCAACCTAAGCTCTTAAGGCTAACCACCTTACACAATACAGTGATCATGGGTAACTCAGTACTGAGGCACACATATATCCCACTCACTAAGTTGAATATGGAACAGGTAACAGATAAATATCTATCACATGCCAGCATCCAACACATGACACAGCCAGTCATGGTACTCCACAACAACTACAAATATCACTCTGTATCCATGTGGGTGTGAATGAATTGGGACACACCTCCCTGGACTACATGACAAGAGACATGGCTGAACTCTCTGATTATGTGGTCCAGGCAGGTGTGACAGTAGCCCTGAGCAGTGTACCGCTGTCACCCAGAATGATGCTGCCGTACTATCAACAGATACTTGACTGCAACATTGGCTTACATGTTTTGTGTCATTCTCAGGGGATCCAGTACCTCTCTGCTTGGGATGACATGATTGACAGAACCCAATGACTTGCCACAGATGTCCTACATCTGTCAGCTCTGGGTTTCCAGGTACTGGCTAAGGGTCTTGCTACCCCTATGATGACTTATTAGGCAGTGTTCCTAATGTAATTATCACCATAACAGCTACACATGTATGCAATCTGAGGGTCATTCTGCTCAACAGTAGACATCTAACTGTCAGGATGCAGTCACTCAAAGCACTCAGAGTGGAGAACGCATGTCTGCTGTAATCGAGAGGTGGTTCACAGCAACAGACAGCATACATGCAGTATCAGGCTATGACACAGTCCACAGCTGTCAGACTGCAAACATGGACCACGCCACACCTCCACAGGTGGTGTTGTCTCCATATTGATAATAACTAGGAGCACCTCCAGACTAGTATCCCAGCATAATGTATTGGAAATACTTCTGATACAACTGCCTTGGGGTAATAGTGCAATCCAGACCATAGCCTGCTATGGGTCCACATCTATGTCCCTTGACTGTCAATGCACATTCCTCAACACCCTGCCATCTATAATGGTCCAACACAACACTGACATCGTATGAGACTTCAACTACCCCTCCATCACCTGGGGAAAGTAGCCAAGTGTCAGTACAGTGGCCCAACACTCCTGGGATTCATCATTTCCAATGCCCTGGACCAGCTCATACTAACCCCTGGTAGAGGATGCAACAACCTTGACCTATGCTGACTACTTAAATATGGGACTGTTGCTCATCCACAGATGTCAATCCATCCCTGCATGGTGAGATTCACACAGGCTGTAATCAAAATGGAACTCAACATGTTAGCTACCCCCCCACACAAAGGTAACCACCTTGCAAAACCTCCTGAAAGCTGACTTTGCAGCCATGAAAACAGGGATGGATGACTTCACTGCACCCATGGCAATGGGAAATAGCTGCATGACTGTGGAATCATACACATATGCACTCTACAAACAGGTACATGAATGCATGGTACTAGCCAGAGCCAACAGAACCAAGACATTGTCTCCAAACACTGATAGATGATGTGATGGTCCCCTGCCATTATTAAAGTGTACATCAGAAGGAGGACACTGTTGCAGAGAATGGTGGTGTCCCATGACTGTTTAACTCCCTTATTAGCCTCAATCACAACTTTGGATCCCTCATGGAATCCCCTACAGGCATCTATGATGTCAGACATTCAGCAGACACTGATGACAATCACAACAGCCTTTGATAGTTACATCAACAACATCCACAGCATTAAGCACACGTGCTGTGAGTTACTGCACACTGCTAATACCTATCCTGAGACAACAGATATTGGCCACAGTCTTGGCAATACATTCAGTGCCAGCTTTACCCCTCCCTCCTCCCACAAGTGAAGTGCTCAGTGAATGTGTTCTCACATGCTGTATCCCGTTTCTGTTCTAGGCATCTGTGTGTCACCAGGATGTGGCCCTGCAGCAAGACCATGGGGTATGGCAGTGTGGTAACACATCCAACATGTCATACGCAGGGTACAGCTGTATGTGCATGGAAATCCCCGGTCTGTAACACATTGATTGCATATGCCTCACAGATTATAGGGCTGGGGATTGCACAAAGGTATATGTTAATTTGCAACATCTGTTGTGGAATGGAGAATGGTATGTGTTGTGGTTTGGACACACCTCCGATTGCTAATAACCACAACCACAGGGGATATTCATCAACCAAACACACTGAGATTACTACACACACACACGCACACACACACACACACACACACACACACACACACACACACACACACACACACACACACACACAAACACACACTTGCCAGTACTGAGAACCATAAGTTCATTGCTTCATAGGTGTGCAGTAGGTGAATGGGCCTGAAGACTCTACAAGGGTAGCCCAAGGGAATACCCTGGCATCAGGCCACATGAAAATAATCCCCAGTGTGGCTCAGGAGTATAGTCACTGGAGTGGTCCCCAGGGGTGGGTATTGTATTCTCCATCCACTCATCCAGATTTCTACTGTGGGTGGCCAGGTATGTGCACTGCTTCACATGTATGTGATTTATATTCCATAACATGGACAATGTCTGGGTTGTGCACATGTCCCACATGCATGTTCATTTAAGTGTGGAAGTGTGCTTGAGGTCTCTGGGGCATGTTGTGGGGACAGATTGGTATCTTCACAAGTAGCATTCCTGATCTCGTTTGTTGAGACATGGCTGTGTAACTGAAGTAGTGATTTCACCTACATAGACAGTATGATGCGGGGATTCATTGGAGTTATTGGAGTCTATCCATACAGGGCATGTGTATAAGGCATGGTGTTCCCTTTAAGGGCTACATTTGCAGATTCTACAGTTGTTGCAGGTGTCCAGTGGGGAACATGGCAAATGGTCCACTGTATTTATTGATTGGGCTACTGAGGGGATGGAACAGGGTGCCTTGTCCTTTTACTTGCTGGATAACACTCAGGAGATGTAACATATCAAAGTACTTTCTGATGTCAGTGGCACTGTTGTGGTCAACAAGCAGCTGACTGTCAACATGTGTTCCCCATTCTGTTGTAATTTATTTATTTATTTATTTGTAGTTTGTTTGCCAGGATTGACTGTTCAGTGAACTACCACCAATGTATTACTTCATGTGATTCATGGTGTTCCCAAAGTCATGGCAGCAAATCTCTTGGCATTGAGGTAATGTCCAGGGTTCTGACAACAGTCATAGGTGTCAAGTGGCCTTTGGGTGAGATGTCAACATCACATGGATTGGGAATGCTACCACCCACCTTACTGTTATATGCAAACATTTTCAGCCAGGGTGCCTTTGTGTTCTCCTGCACCTCAGAAAGGCAGATCCCAAACATGAGAGGACATGGGTCTGTACCCTGTGTGACACCAGTCAAGTCTGGTCATTGGTTTGACATGGAGTCCACTGCAATCACACTGTGGTCACTATCTATGAGGAAATTTGTAGGAGAACTACTGATATAGTGGTTGCTGGCTAGCCAAGTGTGTTTGTGTATGATTCATGGGTGGAGAGTGATCTCTGAGTATTAGAAGGGTTGCCTATATTGTTAACTAATCCATACTGTCACATAGTCATTGCACATGGCACTACACGTTTATGGTTGTGGATTGTCTACACCAACCTCTATGGTGTTGACTGTTGGCCTTGTAATGTGGACACTGGGACATATACTAGGTCCTCAATATAATCCCCAATGGATCCTGTTATTACACAATCACGCCAACACCCATACAGGATACTGATGACTGCCACACACATACTTGCCAGTACTGAATTTCGAACCCTTACCTAGCTATGTATTGCTACTACAGTGCTACACATTTATCGTATGTGCCAAGGAGCTTATAGGATGGATGTTGTCCCAAGGTACTTCTAAGGTATGGAACAACACCAGCCCTTGTAAATACTGGCATTGGGTGATGTAGTGGGTGAGAGATTTCACAAAATATTTTACCTTACACACACATTTACATTTGCCAGGAGGGAGGTTCAAACCACTATATGACTATCTTTTCAGACCTTAAGTATTTACCACATGCACCACTGACCTTCCATGGGTTAGGGTTGCCAACAGGTACTTCTAAGGTGAATGATATCTGCAGAACTGCTAAAGTCGGGCACTTAGCAGTGTACTGGGTGTAAATGGGGCCAAAATCTCTAAGGTACGGACACATATATGTACACAAAAACTTGCCAGGAATGAGATTTAACCCCCTACATATGTAGTTATTTTTATTACATCGTTACACATTTATCACATGCACCACCAAGCTTATAAGTAAAACAGTGTCAAAACATACATCTAAGGTGAGTGACATCAGCAGCAGTGCTAAAGGAGGGGTAAGGGAAGTGTAGTGAGTGTGACTGTCCTCAAAATCAGGTCTCTACAAAAACACACACACTCTCTCACACAAACACACATTTGCCAGGATTCGGAATTAGAACTTCTACCTAACTAGTTTGCTACACTATTGTATTACACAACTATCGCAAGTGCCACAGAGCTCATATGTTAGAGAGCTGTCCAAAAGTATCTTTGAAGGTGAGTGACATCAGCAGCAGTGCTAAATGAGGGGTAAGGAAAGTGTAGTGAGTGTGAATGGCCACAAATTCAGGTGTCTACAAACACACACACATTTTCACAGTTGCCAGGACCGGGATTAGAATTCCTACCTCACTTGTCTGCTACACTATAGTATTACGCACTTATCACAAGCGCCACAGACTTTATAGGGCTAAAAGTTGCCCAAAAGGTTATAGAGTTATTTCAGGGTGACTGACATCAGCAGACATGCTAAAGTAAGGCAATGGGATGTGTAATGAGTGTGAATGGCCTCAACCACATTCATCTAGAAACATGCACATACACTCATACACAGCTTTACATTTGACAGGACTGAGATTACAACTGCTACATTGATACTTATTTGTACTGTAGTGTTACACAGTTATCACGAGCACCACTGAGACTATAAGGCTGAGGGCTAACCAAAGGAATTTGTACAGTGAATGACATCACCCCATCATGTGATATAGGACAATGGGATGTGTACTGGGTGGGAAAGGCCTCATAATGGGATTCTTTCTGTCGCTATCTGCCTCTCTCTTCGCCATGTCTCTGTGTGTGTATGTTTGGTATATTATATTATGTTGACCTTAGATATGTGTGAGTATTCCTATCCAGTGGGTGTGTGTGTGTGTGTGTGTGTGCGTGTGTGTGCGTGTGTGTGTGTGTGTGTGTGTGTGTGTGTGTGTGTGTGTGTGTGTGTGTGTGTGTGTGTAGTATCAATGGTGTGTATGCACAGACATCTGCAAATAATGGGTTTCTGTAGTCCACTGTGTTGTCAGACATGGGCTTCATTTCTCTAACTGTAGGAGCATGCCCAGTATGACCTTCTATATTGAGTGTGTGCATCCATTCCAGGGAGGGATGGACTACAGTTCAGGGTTTTGTGTGCTACAGCTACACCTAGCAACCTGTTTCTGCAGGATATCTGTAGATAGGTTGCCAATATGGAGACACAATGGGTAAAACATACAGGGGATACTGGAATTACTGTTGTCTGTGCTGCTTGAGTAACATGGTTGGTTGTAGCTAAGATATTCTGACATATGTACTGTTTTACACTGTGATGTATCATGTCATTGACTACTGGCAGTTATCATTCTTTCCTCACAGTTAGTTACCAGGGAAATACAAGATGAATGAAGCTGAGACCAATATTCTGAGGCATAGAGACTACACAGTCTGGCACACTCCTGCCATTGTGGAGGGGTAGCTACAGACAACAGACTGCTGGTTCTGTGTAAATGCTCCAGCACCTTGTTAGTATGCTGGCAGGGGATGCCCTTCTTGTGCTTTTCTCAACTTAATGGAATAACCATATCCTGCTGGGGCTATACCTTTCAGCTGTACAGTTACACCCAGGTTATCCAGAGGCAGGACTCATATATCTGGTCAGTTTACCTTCATATTGTGGTTTACAAGCAGTTTTGTGGCTATTCATTCATAGGTTTGCAGTCAGGGGTAGTATGGGGGGACATTAGAGTTTCAGACTTCACGCACTCCATGAGATCCCTGCTTCTACATGCCCGCTCTGTTACTCTCACCTCTTCACAACATTATGAAAGCAATATCTCAGAGGTATCCCTATAGCTGGACCTTTATCCCAATAGTATTTATGGCCTGGTCCACAGTCCTTGCAGTAGGACATGGGAAGGCATGCTATTGGCATTTGTCAACATGGCCTTGCATTTGTTTTCTATTTACTGTGTTAGGATGTTAGTTAGGACCTCCGACATTCTGTACATTGGCACTATGGATGAGGCATGGGCCTTTGCCAGAGGACTGTAGGCCATTAGAGAGTGCTACAGGCCATCTATAGCAGGCGAGTGCATTCTGTCAGCCATATATTCCCAGGCTACAAGCCAGTGGATTACCCTGGGGTGACAGTGGTGAGTGGTTGAGGTGTTCCTGTCAATCCTTCCTGTTCATACTGATTCATGAGTCTGGATGTGGTCGGGTAGCTGCTTACAACTAGGGACACACCTGCATTGGACACCTATTCAGCATGCAGCATCATGTATGTATTCATAGGTTCATAGGTTCATAGATAGGTACTAGGCTATTGGCCCTAGGACCTATATAAGCCTAGCCAAACAGTACCCTGGCTTTCATCACCCAAGAAAATTATTTTCTTGTGCCCCTGTCAAGCAGAGCCACAGAAGTGATCCCTGGGGTGAATTTCCTATCTCCCATCCAATCATCAAGATTTTTCTTGAAGAGTGCTACTGAGGAGCTTTGTTTGATATAGATAGGTAGTTTGTTCCAGAGTATGGGAAGTCTCTGGGACAGGAATCTATCCCTCCAGCATGTTCTGTTTATTGTGGTGATGAGGTTTAGGTCCCTAGAGCATGTAGCTCGGAGGGATTGGGATTTCTTTAAGTGGAGCATATCCAACAGCTCTGGGTTTGACATAGCTTTGTATGTTAGGCAGAGATCGCATCTGAGTAAGCGATATGCAAAGGAGTAAAGATGGAGTTTTTTGAGACGGTCTGCATAGGGCATCTGCTTGAGGCCACTAATCCTCTTTGTGAGGTATTTCTGCAGCATTTCCAGTTATAGATGTCTTGTGAGGTACATACCAAAATGGGCATTGTACTCTATAATGGGTCTAATGAGTGATGAGTAGAGGGGAACAATTACCTCTTTTTTCCTGGATGAGAAACCTTTTGTGATGAGATGTGCCATGTAGAAGGATTTCCTGACTACTGTGGTGATGTGATTATCAAAGGAGAGACTACTGTCCACCTGTGTCTCAAGCTCTCTTATCACACTTTCAGTTTTAAGTAGACTACCTCCTATGTGGTAGTTCATGGGTACAGAGTTTTTACCAAAAGAAATGACAATGCACTTTTTGGCACTGAGCTTGAGGCCATGGCTTTGACACCAGGCATCTGTCTCAGTGAGGCCCTTTTGTAGATGTCCACACCGTTAGGAGTTTTGATTATGGCTTCTAGTTTGCAGTCACCTGCAAACTTCATTAGCCAAAGACCTTCTATGTTAGCCTGTACTTCCGAGAAGTAGATACCAAAAAGGAGAGGACCCAGGACTGAACCCTGTGGTACTCCACTTGTCACTGGTCTGAAGTTGGATTTGGAGTCTACTACATTCACAGTGTGGGTTCTGTCAATGAGCCAATTGGCAACCCATCTTGTGACATAGAGATTTATACCTAGTTTAGTGAGTTTATCTATAGTTCCAGAGTGGGGGATGGTGTTGAAAGCCTTGGCGAGATCTAGATAGGCTGTGTGAACCACCTTACCCTCATCTATGGCTTTGGTGACTGCTTCAAAGAAGTCTATCAGGATTAGGAGACATGATCTGCCTTTTACAAACCCAAATTGAGTAGGGTCTAGAGTTTGGAGATTACCAATGTCATTGTACATAAGTTCCATGATGATACATTCCATAGCCTTGCAGAACAGGCTCATCAGGCTAATGGGGCGGTAGTTCCTGGGGTCCATGGTGGCTCTCCCTTTGTAGAGTGGGATAGCCATTGCTGTGTGCCATTCAGTGGGTACAAAGCCTAGGGTGAGGCTATGATTGAACATGGTACTTAGGTGGGGTGCCAGTTCATTCTGTAGTGCGTGTAGAATGCAGCCTGGGATGTTATCAGGTTCAATGGATGCTGTGTTCTTGGCTTTGGAGAGTGTGTTTTTTACCTGTACAGCTGTGATTACAGGAACTTTGCATTCTTCCGGTATAGACATGTGCACTTTAGGGGATGAGGGGGGGGGGTAAAGTTAGCACTGAACCTATCTGCCAGTATGTTGGCAATATCAGTTTGTTCTGTATATTTAGTGCCATTGTGCTGTAACTCAGAGCAGATCTGAGTATTGCCATTGTGATTCTTGACATAGCTATAGAATACTTTGTGGTTGTCTTTAGAATCAGTGGCAATTTTGTTTTCATAATTAGCTTTGGAGGATTTTATGAGGGATCTCAGCTTCTTACTGAGGCTGACCAGGGAGTTCCTCCAATCATGGGATTTTACTCTGTTTTGCAACAGTTTCTTTCATCTTTTGTAGAGTTTGTTTATGGCAGTGGACCACTAGATTGGCTTCCTTTTTTTGGAGGATAGCATCTTGGTTCTGTTAGGGATTGCATGATCCATGCACTCGTGTAAGTGCTTATAAAGTGCATTTGTGTAGGATTCAGCAGTTGTACATCTATTGTCCAAGAGTATGGGTGTTGTGAAGTTTGCCAGTTCTGTCTTAAGAAGCGTGAAGTTGGTTTTGGATAATTTTTTTATGGTGGTTTCCCTTATTGGGGGTGGGGGTAGGATGTGGATGTCTAGGGTGATTAGCTTGTGGTCAGATCTGACCAACGAGGAATTGACCTCTGGTGTGGAACACTGGTTGCCCATGTTGGTAATGACCAGGTCTAGGATATTGCTGCCCCTGGTGGGGGTGTGGATACGTTGATCCAAGGCATTGGAATTTATGAATTCCATTAAACGTTGAGCACAAGAGTTGGCACATGAGTAGTTTTCCCAGTTAATGGTGGGATAGTTAAAATTGACCATTATTGGGGTGTTAGGTTGTACCCTAATATTTTCCAGTGTATCAAGAAATGAGGAGTGGGAATCCTGGGGCATGGTGGGGGATCTGTTGTATGCTACAATTTGGATTGCTGCCTTCCCCAGAGTTAGTTGCACTTGGATAATCTCGGATGCATTATGCTGAGCAACTAGCCAAGAGGTGTGGATATCCTTAATGAATATGGACATGCCTCCACCTTTAGTGTTTTGGTCCAGGTTTGGTGGCCGAAAGGTGTGGAATGAATTATAGCCTGGTAATGTAGGGGTGCTCTCTGGAGCCTTGAATCAGGTTTCTATCACTGCACAGATGTTGATGTTCTCCATTTTAAGGAGTGCCTCAAGTGAGTGCATTTTGAGGTTTAGACTTCAAGCATTGAGAAGCATTACCCTCAGATTTTGCTTGCTTGTACCTGTTACGGTGGTGAATTTGTCATTTGAACCTTACCTAAAAAAGGCACTATAGGGGTGGCAAGAGCCTTAGCCAGTATCCAGAATCCCAAGGGCGACAGGTGCAGGCCATCTCTGGCAAAGCATCATAGTTTGTCGATCATGTCATCCCAGGCAGACAGATACTGGATCCCCTTAGAATGACACCAGAAGCTTAGCCAATTGTTGAAGTCAATCATTTTGTTCTTGTACTGTGGTATCATACTGGGTGATGGCAGGATGCTACTTAGGGCTAGGATCATACCTGCCTGGGCTACAAGATCGGACAGCTCCTCCATGTCTCTTTTCATGTAGTCCAGGGAGGTATGTCTCAAGTCATTCACACCAACATGGACAATGACAGAGTCATATATGAACTCGTTGTGGAGTGACCTGAGTGTGTGCATTATGTGGTGGATCCTGGCACCCAACAGGTAGCTGACAGTAACTTTCTCCTTGTTTAGCCTGGTGAGCGGACCATCAGTGCGCCTGACTATAGAGTCACCTATGATTAGAGTGTTCGGTACATTGTTATGCCTTATGGGGTGTGGTTGATTGGCACACTGAGTTTGTGGGCTATGTGTCATTTGAGTTGTTTTGGGGGGATGGAGGTTGCTTGTGTTTCTGCTTTGGAGGTCCCTGTTGGTTGGGAAGATTTTTATTGAGACCCTCCATGAACATAGGTGTGTGTTTTGTTTCTATGTGTGTGTTTTGGTGGTGTAGGTTTTGAGGGACTATGTAATGAGTGTGGTGTGGTGTGGTGCAAGTGTTTACCTTCTCCTCTTGACTATCTAGTCCAGTCTTGGGTGAAGAGAGCTTTGCTTTCAGTTTGGCTATATAAATGCATCTCTCACAGATTGTAGTGTTGGGTGGTAGTAGGAGAGGGTAGTCTGCGTACATGAGGCCATTGCTGCATTGCCCCAAGATGCCCAGATTCATCAGGTAGACAGGAGAAAACATTGTGAGCTGACCCTTAGACATGCCTGGGTAGGTGCTTATTTATTTAGTACTAAAAACTGTTTTCCTCTAGACAAGTGAGAAAAGTTGAGTGCTGTAGTAATTTGTAGCTTATTTAGTGCTTACAATGAGTTCTGAACAAGTGCTGTGCTCAAACAATCAGCGTTGAGTGCTGAAACTAAAAAACTGGCTAGTTCTAAAAACCAAAATTAAGCTAGAAGACTTTGCTCCAACATAGAAAGGCTTGAGGGCTCAGAACATTACAAATAGCCCTGAATACAGCAAATCTGTATCTGGACTAGACGACTTACAGGAAATGCAGGAAAAAAGCTTAGAATTTTTTTTTTGTAAAGTGGAATGGGGAAAGGAAGAGCAGAAACAAAGTGGGTTGGCCTTCTCAAATGTTAACCTTGGATTAGGTAGAATGAAATAAAGATACTTGACTAGGAGGAGTATCCCAGATCAAATTTACAGCAGGAGTGGCAAACTGCAAAGCCACCAAGTATAAGAAGATGAAACCAATAAGGAGGGAGGGAAACAATATGATACACTCCTTGGCAGAAAAGCAGAACAAAAAACCCGAACAGATGCTTAATAAATGTAGACAATATCCAGTTAATAGCTCACACACAGTGAAACTAGCTAGAACAAGTATGTAGTAGACAATAAAAGTGCTATAAATAACTTGTAAAAACAGGCAAATAATAGGATACTTGATGTTATATATTACAGATCCGAGTTTGCTCAGTGCCCTTCCTCCAATTAGCTGAGTGTGAAATGGCAGTAACACTCACAAGTTAACTTCTTAGGTAACAGAAAGTTGAAACCTTAAACAACTTAAAAAAAAAGCATAAACGAACCAATGAGGTGCTTACTCCAAACCGTAGTCCAGGTAACCCCAATCAGACAATGACCATAAACAATCCCATCTCACAGAAATGCAGTATGGCTTTGGCTAAACTAAGATGGCCTTGAACATTTGCTCAGACATACAGTCTCCACAACAACTAAGCCCAAAACACAAGCCTGAATATCGAAAATGCTACAAATACCCACAATAATTAGGTAGAAAAAAACTGCAGAAATGTCTATCACATCAGAAAAGCAGCAGTGAGCCTTTAAATGAAAATTTTAAACAGATAAAAGCGAGACTCTAGAGAAAGCTTTTAGTTGCAAACAAGTTATATGATACACTCCTTGGCAGGAAATTAGAGCAAAAAACCCAAACAGATGCTTAATAAATGTGGACAATATCCAGTTAATACCTCACACACAGTGAAACTAGCTAGAAAAGTATGTAGCAGACAAAAAAGTGCTATAAATAACGTGTAAAATTAAGCAAAAAACAGGATACTTAATGTTATATATTACAGATCTGAGTTTGCTCAGTGCCCTTCCTCCGATTAGCTCAGTGTGAAATGGCAGAAACACTCACATGTTAACTACTTAGATAACAGAAAGTTAAAACCTGAAAAAACTTTTAAAAAAATGCTCAAAAGAACCAATGAGGTGCTTAATTCAAGCAGTAGTCCAGGTAACCCCAATCAGCCAATGACCATTAGCAAGCCCCTCTCAATGAAATGCAGTATGGCTTTGTCTAAACTAAGATGCTCTTGAACATGGGCTCAGACTCACAGCCTCCACAAAAGCAAGGCCCAAAAGACAAGCCTGAATATGGACAGTGCTACAAATATCCACACTACTTAGGTAGAAATAACTGCAGAAAAATCTATCACAGCAGAAAAGCAGCAGTGAGCCTTTCAATTAAATTTTTAAACAGATAAAGTAGCAAGAAGCCTCTAGAGAAAGCTTTTAACTGCAAACAAGTTATATGATACACTCCAGGGCAGGAAATCAGAACAAAACACCAAACAAATTCTTAATAAATGTAGACAATATCCAGTTAATACCTCTCACACAGTGAAACTATCTAGAAAAGTATGTAGCAGACAATAAAAGTGCTATAAATAACGTGGAAAAATAAGCCAAAAACAGTATACTTAATGTTATGTATTACAGATCCCAGATTGCTCAGTGCCCTTCCTCCAATAATCTCAGTGGGAAATGGCAGAAACACTCCCAAGTTACCTTATTATAAGAGAAAGCTTTTAACTGCAGACAAGTTATATGATACACACCTTGGCAGGAAATTAGAAGGAAAAACCCAAACAGATGCTCAATAAATGTAGGCAATATCCAGTTAATACCTCACACACAGTAAAGTATGTAGCAAACAAAAAAAGTGCTATAAATAACTTGTAAAGATAAGCAAAAAACAGGATACTTAATGTTATATATTACAGATCCAAGTTTGCTCAGTGCCCTTCCTCCGATTAGCTCAGTGTGAAATGGCAGAAACACTCACATGTTAACTTCTTAGGTAACAGAAAGTTAAAACCTGAAAAAACTTAAAAAAAAGCTCAAAAGAACCAATGAGGTGCTTACTTCAAGCCGTAGTCCAGGTAACCCCAATCAGCCAATGACAATTAGCAAGCCCCTCTCAATGAAATGCAGTATGGCTTTGTCTAAACTAAGATGCTCTTTAACATGGGCTCAGACTCACAGTCTCCACAACAACTAGGCCCAAAGACAAGCCTGAATATGGACAATGCTGCAAATACCCACACTACTTAGGTAGAAATAACTGCAGAAAAGTGTATCTCAGCAGAAAAGCAGCAGTGAGCCTTTCAATTAAATTTTTAAACAGATAAAGTAGCAAGAAGCCTCTAGAGAAAGCTTTTAACTGCAAACAAGTTATATGATACACTCCAGGGCAGGAAATAAGAACAAAAAAACAAATAAATGCTTAATAAATGTAGACAATAGCCAGTTAATACCTCACACACAGTGAAACTATCTAGAAAAGTATGTAGCAGACAATAAAAGTGCTATAGATAACTTGGAAAAATAAGCAAAAAACAGGATATTTAATGTTATATATTACAGATCCGAGTTTGCTCAGTGCCCTTCCTCCAATAAGCTCAGTGTGAAATGGCAGAAACACTCACAAGTTACCTTCTTAGTTAACAGAAAGTTGAAACCTGAAACAAACGTCCCTGTAAGAGTGGTTACTGCCTATAAACTGTAGTTTTGTTAGCCATTTTGGGTCAATTCCAAACTCCTTGATCTCTCTCTCTTAAAACCCTGCTGCCTCGTGGTTTTGGCGTCTTTTCAGGCTTGATAGTTGTTGCTGAAGCACCTACCAAGGGGAGAAAATGCTGAGAGAAGAAAGGAGCCACTTTTGAGATTTTAAGTATTTTCTTCAGAATTATTGTTTGAAATTATTGCATTGCCGCCTACTTTTCGGCATTTTCTGGCTAGCTAAAGTTGATATCTTCATTAGAAACAGTATTTAGAACACATCTAGAGCCTGTTTACTGCATTTCCTGTGTTGCACTTAATTTAAAATCGTTTTTTCTTAAAATTACATTTTACCTGCCTCTGGCCTAGCACTCAAGTGTGGGGTCATTTACTGCACTGTTCTGACTAGTTTACTGTTTGTTTATCTCTGCTACCTTAAAAAAAATAAATAAATAAATAAATCTTGCTTTTTTCCAACTTTCTGGAATTTAAAAAGTTCAGTTACAGAGTTGCTGTTCTGAACTGTTTGTAATTTTCTTGGAGGCCAGTGCTTGCTTGGGCTAAAGGGAAGTCTCTGTGTTCATCAGTGGGAGTGGTTAACACTGAGCAGCCTGCCTGTCCCTGTAGGAGTGGTTACTGCCTAGAAACTGTAGTTTTATTGGCCATTTTGGGTCAATTCCAAACTCCTTGATCTCTCTCTCTTAAAACCCTACAACTCTCTTTTTTTTGCGCGGACTTGCGCACTGACCAGCGTCGGGCAGCATCACCTAAACAGGTTTAAACTATTCCCGGCTCCACAAAGTCTGCTCTTCATTTTTTCCCTTAGAACTGTTCAAACTCTCAAAGTAAGCACTCTATTCTCTTTCTAAAGCCCTGCACTTGCTCAGATCTTATAAGGAAACACTAACTAACTAAAGCACTACACACTCCTAGACTTCTCATAAGTACTAGGCTCCTGATTGGTCCTTTCTGATCAGTGAAAAATTAGTTCCCTTTACTAATCTGATCAGTAAAAAAAAAAATCAGTTCCCTATACTAATCTGGTATGTCCAAGGGTCAGTTTCAGGGTTTCTCTCCAGTCCAGGTGGTGAATCTGGGAATCCTGAGGCAATGTTACAATTACCTTATGTACACAGACAACCCTCTCCTCCTTCCAACAAACTCTAATACATGTGAGAGATGCAGTTACACAGCCAAACAGGAGGCAGAGCTCTCTCGACCCAAGACTGGCACAGTCAGTCAGGAGGAAAAGGTAACCACCCGCACCACAAATCCAGTCTCACATAGACCTATTGCTTCTGCAAACCTAACACATAAACACACAAAAGCATACTCGGAGGCTCTAAATAAAAATCTGCCTAAGCAGCAAAGACCTCCAAAGCAGACACCCAAGCAACAGCCACCCCTCAAAAATACCCACGAATCACATATTTCACAAAGTCATTGTGCCACACAGTCACAGCCCTTAAGGCTAAACAACACACCAAATACACTTGTTATAGGGGACTCTATTGTCCGGCACACTGACATCCTGCTCACCAGACTGAAGAAGGAGAAGGTCACTGTAAGCTGCCTGTTGGGTGCCAGGATCTGCCACATAACTCAAGCACTCAGGTCACTCCAAAGCAAGTACAAATAGAACTCCATCATTGTCCATGCTGGTGTGAATGACCTGAGATGTACTTCCCTGGACTACATGAAAAGAGACATAGAGGAGCTCTCTGATCATGTAGCCCAGGCTGATATGACCCTGACCTTGAGTAGCATCTTGCCCTCACCAAGAATGATGCCACAGTATAAAGACAAAATGATCAGCTTCAATAATTGGCTAAAGTATTGGTGTCATTCAAAGGGGATCCAGTGTCTGTCAGCCTGGGATGACATGCTCGACAGGCCACGTTGCTTTGCTAGGCACAGCTTGCCCTTAGGCTTTCGTATACTGGCCAAGGCTCTTGCCACCCCCATAGTGCCTTTTTTAGGCAAGGCTCAAAGGACAAACCCACCTCCATACAACCCAAGAATAAAAAAACTAAAGGTAATGCTACTCAATACCAGAAGTCTAAACCTCAAGATGCATGCACTCAAGACTCTCCTCAGTATGGAGAAAATCGACGTCTGTGCAGTAACAGAAACCTGGTTCAAGGCTCCTGAGAGCACCCCAGCACTACCAGGTTATAACTCATACCATGCTTTTTGGCCCCAAAATTCAGACTGAAGCAAAAAAGGAGGGCGAGTATCTATATTCATCAAAGATACCTACACCTCCAGGTTAGTGGCACTGCACGAAGCATCGGAGACCATCCATGTGCAACTAACAGAGGGCAAAACTGCCTTTCCGTTTGTAGCCTGCTACAGATCATCCTCCCTTTTACAGGAACTCCACTTGGCATTCCTGAGAACACTGGAGAATATGAAGGTCTCTCCAAACACCATGATATTGGGTGACTTCAACTACCCAAACATTGACTGGGAAAACTACTCTAGCCCAAGCACCCTCACCCAACGGTTCCTTGAATTTGTAAACTCTAACGCTATGGAACAACTGGTCACCACTCCCACAAGAGGGGACAACATATTGGACCTGGTCATCACCAACATGGGGACTCTATGTTCCACACCAGAGGTAAACCCCTCATTGGTAAGATCAGACCATAAACTAATTTCCCTGGACATCTATATCCCGTCCCCACCCCCAGCCAAGGAAACCACTGTAAAAAATTTCTCAAAAGCTAACTTCACACTTCTCAAGACTGAGGTGGAATCCTTCAAAGCCCCCGGGCCAGAGGATAATACTGCCCAATCTGCAGAATCCTTTACAATTGCATTCTATGAGCACCTGCAGGAATGCATGGATCGTGCTATCCCAAAAAAAAACCAAGACTCACTCCTTCAAAAACAGGAGACCTGTCTGGTGGACCCCGGCCATAAATAAGCTATACAACAGAAGGAGGAAGCTACTACATGATAGAGCAAATTCCCAAAAAGGGAAGGCATCTCTGATCAGTATTAGCAAGAAACTACGATCCCTCATAAAATCATCAAAGGTCAGCTTCGAAAGAAAAATTGCCCTAGACACTAAAGATAATCACAAGGCCTTCTTTAGTTATGTCAGGAATTTGGGTGGAAATTCCCAGATGTGCTCTGAATTGATACATAATGGTACAAAATATACTGAACCTACAGACATAGCCAACATCCTGGCAGACTTGTTCAGTGCTAACTCCCCCCCCCTTCCTCCCCAAAGGAGCAAATGCCTATCCCAACTGAATGTAACCTTCCTGACATCACAGATGCACAGGTGAAAGCTGCCCTCTCCAAAGCAAAAAACACAGTATCTATGGGACCAGACGGTGTCCCAGGCTGCGTCTTACATGAGCTCGAAGAAGAACGGAACCCTCACATTAAGTCACTGTTCAAACTTAGCCTTACTACAGGATATGTACCCAAAGAATGGCGTACAGCTACAGTGGTCCCACTCCACAAAGGTGGCGCCACAACGGACCCCGGGAACTATCGCCCCATAAGCCTGACTAGTCTGATCTGTAAAGCTATGGAGCGTATTATCATGGAACTCATAAACAAAGACATTGGGAACCTCCAGACACTGGACCCTACCCAATTTGGCTTTGTTAAGGGCAGATTTTGCCTCTTAAACCTAGTTGATTTCTTTGAAATGGTTACCAAAGCCATAGATGAGGGCAAGGTAGTCCACACAGCCTATCTGGACCCCGCAAAAGCCTTCGACACAATACCCCACTTGGGCATCATAAATAAGCTTACCAGCTTAAATATCAACCCCTATGTCACAAGATGGGTTGCAAACTGGATCAGGGATAGAAACCACATGGTCAGAATTACAGGTGCCACGTCCGAATCCAAACCAGTTACAAGTGGCGTCCCACAAGTCTCAGTTCTGGGACCTCTCTTATTCGGTATATACTTCTCTGAGGTACAGGCTAACACAGGGGGACTATGGATGACAAAGTTCGTAGATGACTGCAAACTGGGAGCCATAATCAACTTTCCAGCTGACACAAGCATCCTCCAAAAGGGTCTCACAGAGATGGATGATTGGTGCCAGAGCCACGGCCTCAAGCTAAATGCTAAAAAGTGCATAGTCATCCCCTTTGGTAAAAAGAAAGTGCCCACAAATTACCACATAGGCGGTAATCCATGAAGTACGGAAGAAGTAATTAGGGATTTGGGGACCCACGTAGATGGTAATCTCTCCTTTGATAATCACATTGCCAAAGTGGTTAGAAAGACCTTCTATATAGCCCACCTTATCATGAAAAGGTTTGCATCAAGATCAAGAGAGGTCATTGTGCCCCTCTACTCATCACTCATCAGGCCCATAATTGAATACAATGTCCCTTTTGGGATGTACCTTACCCGACATCTGCAGCAACTGGAGAGACCCCAAAAGTACCTCATCAAGAGGATCATGGGCCACAAACAGATGTCCTATGCAGCTCAACTAAAGAAACTCCAGCTCTACTCAGTTGCTTACCGCCTACTCAGAGGTGATCTATGTCTGACGTACAAAGCCATGTCTAACCCAGAATTAATGGACATGCTCCACCTCAAAAAATCGAAATCCCTTAGAGCTACACGCTCCAGGGACTTAAACCTCAGCACAAAAATAAATAGGACATGCTGGAGGGACAGATTAATTTCCCAGAGGCTCCCCTCACTCTGGAACAGAATCCCAATTCATGTTAGACATAGCCCCTCGCTGACCCTCTTCAAGCGAAATATGGACGCATGGATGGGAAATCGCAAATTCACCACTGGGATCTCCTCTGTGTCCCTGCTTGACAGAGGCACAGTAAACTAATCTTAAAGGGATACATTCTGTGACCTACTATACAGAGGCACAGTAGGCTAATCTAATAGGGAGGCGAAAGCCAAATACACTCTAGCTAGGCTTAAAAATGCACTTGGGCAGATAGCCTAGTATCTACCTATGAACCTATGAACCTATGAACTTTAAAAAAGCTCAAAAGAAACAATGAGGGGCTTACTCAAAGCCATAGTCCAGGTAACCCCAATCAGCCAACGACCATAAACAATCCTTTCTCACTGAAATGCAGGATTGGTTTGGCTAAACTAAGATGCCATTGAACATGTGCTCAGACACACAGCCCCCACAACAACTAGGCCCAAAACACAAGCCTGAATATCGACAATGCTACAAATACACATAATACTTGGGTATAAAAAAACTGCAGAAAAGACTTTCACAACAGAAAAGCAGCAGTGAGCTTTTAAACAAAAATATTAAACAGATAACGGAGAAAGGAGACTCTAGAGAAAGCTTTTAACTGCAAACAAGTTATATGATGTACTCCTTGGCAGGAAAGCAGAATAAAAACCCAAATAGATGCTTAATAAATGTAGACAATATCCAGTTAATACCTCACACAAAGTGAAACTAGCTAGAAAAGTATGTAGCAGACAATAAAAGTGCTATAAATAACTTGTAAAGATAAGCAAAAAACAGGATACTTAATGTTATATATTATAGATCCGAGTTTGCTCAGTGCCCTTCCTCTGATTAGCTCAGTGTGAAATTGCAGAAACACTCACAAGTTAACTTTTTAGATAACAGAAAGTTGAAACCTGAAACAACTATAAAAAAGGTCAAAACAACCAATGATGTGCTTACTCCAAGCCGTAGTCCAGGTAACCCCATTCAGCCAATGACCATAAATAATCCCCTTTCACAGAAATGCAGTATGGCTTTTTCTAAACAAAGATGGCCTTGAACATGTGCTCAGACACACAGCCTCCACATCAACTAGGCCAAAAATACAAGCCTGAATTTGGACAATGTTACAAATGCCCTCAATACTTAGGGAGAAAAAAAATGCAGAAAAGTTTATCACAGCAGAATAGCAGCAGTGAGCCTTTAAATTAAAAATTTAAACAGATAAAGGGGCAAGAAGGCTCTAGAGAAAGCTTTTAACTGCAAACAAGTTATATGATATACTCCTTAGCAGGAAATCAGAACAAAAAACCCAAACAGATGCTTAATAAAACTAGACAATATCCAGTTAATATCTCACACACAATGAAACTAGCTAAAAAAGTATGTAGCAGACAATAAAAGTGCTATAAATAACTCATAGAAATAAACAAAAAACAGGACTTAATGTTATATATTACAGACCCGAGTTTGCTCAGTGCTCTTCCTCTAATTAGCTCAGTGTGAAATGGCAGAAACACTCACAAGATAACGTCTTAGGTAACAGAGTATTGAAACCTGAAACAACTTTAAAAAAAGCTCAAAAGAAACAATCAGGTGATTACTCCAAGCCGTAGTCCAGGTAACCCCAGTCTGCCAATGGCCATAAACAATCCCCACTCATTGAAATGCAGTATGGCTTTGACTAAACTAAGATGCTCTTGAAAATGTGCTAAGACACAAAGCATCCACAGCAACTAGGCCCAAAACACAAGCCTGAATATGGACAATGTTAAATTAACCAGCACTTATAGGTAGAAAAAAAACTGCAGAAACATCTATCATAGCAGAAAAGCAGCAGTGAGCATTTAAATGAAAATTTTAAACAGATAAAGGAGCAAGGAGACTCCAGAGAAAGCTTTTAACTGCAAACAAGTTATATGATAAACTCCTTGGCAGGAAATCAGAAAAAAACCCAAACAGACGCTTAATAAATGTAGACAAGATCCAGTTAATACCTCACACACAGTGAAACTAGCTAGAATAGTATGTAGCAGACAACAGAAGAGCTATAAATAACTCATAGAAAAAAGCAAAAAACTGAACTTAATGTTATATATTACAGATCCGGGTTTGCTCAGTGCCCTTCCTCTGATTAGCTCAGTGTGAAATGGCAGAAACACTCACAAAATAACTTCTTAGGTAACAGAGTGTTGAAACCTGAAATAACTTTAAAAAAAGCTCAAAAGAAACAATCAGGTGCTTACTCCAAGCCGTAGTCCAGGTAACGCCAGTCTGCCAATGGCCATAAACAATCCCCTCTCACTGAAATGCAATATGGTTTTGTCTAAACAAAGATGCTCTTGAACATGGGCTCAGACTCACAGCCTCCACAACAACTAGGCCCAAAAGACAAGCCTGAATATGAATAATGCTACAAATACCCACACTATTTAGGTAGAATTAACTGCAGAAAAGTCTATCACTGGAGAAAAGCAGCAGTGAGAATTTCAATTAAAATTTTAAACAGATAAAGGTGCAAGGAAACTCTAGAGAAAGCTGTTAACTGCAAACAAAATATATGATGCACTCCTTGGCAATAAATCAGAACAAATAACCCAAACAGATACTTAATAAATGTAGACAATATCCAGTTAATACCTCATAGACAGTGAAACTAGCAAGAAAAGTATGTAGAAGACAATAAAAGTGCTATAAGTAACTTGTAAAAATAAGCAAAAAACAGGATACTTAATGTTATAAATTGCAGATCCAAGATTACTCAGTGCCCTTCCTCAGATTAGATCAGTGTGAAATGGCAGAAACACTCACAAGTTAACTTCTTAGGTAACAGAAAGTTGAAATCTGAAACAACTTTTAAAAAAAGGCTCAGAAGAACCAATGAGGTGCTTATTCCAAGATGTAGTCCAGGTAACCCCAATCAGCCAATGACCACAAACAATCCCATCTCATTGAAATGCAGGATGTCTTTGGTTTAACTAAGATAACCTGGAACATGGGCTCAGACACACAGCCTCCACAACAACTAGGCCGAAAACACTATCCTGAATATGGGCAATGCTACAAATACCCACACTACTTTTGTTTGTGTCTTACGGCTTTTCCTGGTTAGGGGTCACCACAGTGGAACGCCGGTCCGCTAATGATTGGTAGTTGATTTTGACATGCTAAGTTACCAGCCCTGATGCGCAACCTTCAATGAAGGTATGCCCATTCACGCATGTCTCCACACAGAAGATGCTCTAGCTGAGAATCGAACCGGACAGCGTCTTACTGTGAGGCGACAACGCTACCTCAGCACCACCACCACGACAAATACCCACACTACTAAGGTAGAAAAAACTGCAGAAAAGTCTATCACAGCAGAAAAGCTGCAGTGAGCCTTTAAATGAAATTTTAAAACAGATAAAGTAGCAAGGAGAATCTAGACAAAGCTTTTAACAGCAAACAAGTTATATGATGCACTCCTGGGCAGGAAATCAGAACAAAAAACCCAAACAAATGCTTAATAAATGTAGACAATATCCAGTTAATACCTCACACACAGTGAAACTATCTAGAAAAGTATGTAGCAGACAATAAAAGTGCTATAAATAACTTGGAAAAATAAGCAAAAAACAGGATACTTAATGTTATATATTACAGATCTGAGTTTGCTCAGTACCCCACCTCCAATAAGCTCAGTGTGAAATGGCAGAAATACTCACAAGTTAACTTCTTAGTTAACAGAAAGTTGAAACGTGAAACAAATTTAAGAAAAGCTTGAAAGAACCAATGAGGTGCTTACTCAAAGCCATAGTCCAGGTAACCCCAATCAGCCAATGACCATAAACAATCCTTTTTCACTGAAATGCAGGATTGGTTTGGCTAAACTAAGATGCCCTTGAACATGTGCTCAGACACACAGCCTCCACAACAACTAGGCCCAAAACACAAGCCTGAATATGGACAATGTTACAAATACCCACACTACTTAGGTAGAAAAAAATGCAGAAAAAAATATCACAGCAGAAAAGCAGCAATGAGCCTTTAAATGAAAATGTTAAACAGATAAAGGAGCAAGGAGACTCTAGAGAAAGCTTTTAACTACAAACAAGTTACATGATACACTCCTTAGCAGGAAATCAGAACAAAAAACACGAACAGATGCTTAATAAATGTAGACAATATCTAGTTAATACCTCACACACAGTGAAACTAGCTAGAAAAATATGTAGCAGACAATAAAGGTGCTATAAATAACTCATAGAAATAAAAAAAAAAAACAGGATACTTAATATTATATATTACAGATCCGAGTTTGCTCAGTGCCCTTCCTCTGATGAGCTCAGTGTGAAATGGCAGAAATACTCACAAGATAACTTCTTAGGTAAAAGTGAGTTGAAACCTGAGAGAAGTTTAAAAAAAAGCTCAAAAGAACCAATGAGATGCTTACTCCAAGCCATAGTCCAAGTAACCCCAATCAGCCAATGACCATAAACAATCCCCTCTCACTGAAATGCAGTATGGCTTTGTCTAAACTAAGATGGTCTTGAACATGTGGTCAGACTCACAGCCTACACAACAATTAGGCTCAAAAGACAAGCGTGAATATGGACAATATTACAAATACCCACACTACTTAGGTAGAAATAACTGCAGAAAAGTCTATCACCAGAGAAAAGCAGCAGTGAACCTTTAAATGAAAATGTTAAACAGATAAAGGAGGAAGGAGACTCTAGAGAAAGCTTTTAACTGCAAACAAGTTATATGATACACTCCTTGGCAGGAAATCAGAAAAAAACCCAAACAGATGCTTAATAAATGTAGACAATATCCAGCTAATACCTCACACACAGTGAAACTAGCTAGAAAAGTATGTAGCAGACAATAAAAGTGCTATAAATAACGTGTAAAATTAAGCAAACAACAGGATACTTAATGTTATATATTACAGATCCGAGTTTGCTCAGTGCCCTTCCTCTGATTAGCTCAATGTGAAATGGCAGAAACACTCACATGTTAACTTCTGAGGTAACAGAAAGTTAAAACCTGAAAAAACTTTAAAAAATGCTCAAATGAACCAATGAGGTGCTTACTTCAAGCCGGAATCCAGGTAACCCCAATCAGCCAATGACCATGAACAATCCCCTCTCACTTAAATGCAGTATGGCTTTGTCTAAACTAAGATGCTCCTGAACATGGGCTCAGACTCACAGCCTCCACAACAACTAGGCCCAAAAGACAAGCCTGAATATGGACAATGCGACAAATACCCGCACTACTTAGGTAGAAATAACTGCAGAAAAGTCTATATCTGGAGAAAAGCAGCAGTGAGCCTTTCAATGAAAATTTTAAACAGATAAAGGCGCAAGGAAACTCTAGAGAAATCTGTTAACTGCAAACAAAATATATGATGCACTCCTTGGCAGGAAATCAGAACAAAAACCCCAAACAGATGCTTAATAAATGTAGACAATATCCAGTTAATACCTCACAGACAGTGAAACTAGCAAGAAAAGTATGTAGCAGACAATAAAAGTGCTATAAATAACTTGTAAAAATAAGCAAAAAAAAATGGATACTTAATGTTATATATTGAGGATCCAAGATTTCCCAGTGCCCTTCAACAGATTAGATCAGTGTGAAATGGCAGAAACACTCACAAGTTAACTTCTTAGGTAACAGAAAGTTGAAATTTGAAACAACTTAAAAAAAAGCTCAAAATATCCAATGAGGTGCTTACTCCAAGATGCAGTCCAGGTAACCCCAGTCAGCCAATGACCATAAACAATCCCCTCTCACTGAAATGCAGAATGGCTTTGGCTTAACTAAGATGGCTAGGAACATGTGCTCAGACTCACAGCCTCCACAACAACTAGGCCGAAAACACTATCCTGAATATAGGCAATGCTACAAATACCCACACTACTTAGGTTGAAAAAACTGCAGAAAAGTCTATCACAGCAAAAAAGCAGCAGTGAACTTTTAAATGAAATTTTTAAACAGATAAAGTAGCAAGGAGACTCTAGAGAAAGCTTTTAACTGCAAACGAGTTATATGATACACTCCTGGGCAGGAAATTGGAACAAAAAAAACAAATAAATGCTTACTAAATGTAGAAAATATCCAGTTAATACCTCACACACAGTGAAATTATCTAGAAAAGTATGTAGAAGACAATAAAAGTGATATAAATAATTTGGAAAAATAATCAAAAAACAGGATACTAAATGTTATATATAACAGATCCGAGTTTGCTCAGTGCCCTTCCTCCAATAAGCTCAGTGTGAAATGGCAGAAACACTCACAAGTTAACATCTTAGTTAACAGAAAGTTGAAACCTGAACAAACTTAAACAAAAGCTTGAAAGAACCAATGAGGTGCTTACTCAAAGCTATAGTCCAGGCAACCCCAATCAGCCAATGACCATAAACAATCCTTTCTCACTGAAATGCAGGACTGGTTTGGCTAAACTAGGATGACCTTGAACATGTGCTCAAACACACCTTCCACAACAACTAGGCCCAAAACACAAGCCTGAATATGGATAATGCTACAAATACGCATACTAATTAGGTAGAAAAAAACTGCAGAAAAGTCTTTCACAGCAGAAAAGCTGCAGTGAGCTTTTAAATGAAATTTTTAAACAGATAACGGAGCAAGGAGACTATAGAGAAAGCTTTTAACTGCAAACATGTTATATGATACACTCCTTGGCAGGAAAGCAGAATAAAAAAACCCAAATAGATGCTTAATAAATGTAGAAAATATCCAGTTAATACCTCACACAGTGAAACTAGCTAGAAAAGTATGTAGCAGACAATAAAAGTGCTATAAATAGCTCATAAAAATAAGCAAATAACAGGATAATTATTGTTATATATTACAGATCCGAGTTTGCTCAGTGCCCTTCCTCTGATTTGCTCAGTGTGAAATGGCAGAAACACTCATACGTTAACTTCTTAGGAAACAGAAAGTTAAAACCTGAAACAACTAAAAAAAAAAGCTCAAAAGAACCAATGAGGTGTTTACTCCAAGCCGTAGTCCAGGTAACCCAAATCAGCCAATGACCACAAACAATCCCCTCTCACTGAAATGCAGTATGGCTTTGTCTAAACTAAGATGGCCTTGAACATGTGCTCAAACTCACAGCCTCCAAAACAACTAGGCCCAAAAGGCAAGCCAGAATATGTACAATGCTACAAATACCCACTCTACTTACATAGAAATAACTGCAGAAAAGTCTGTCACTGGAGAAAAGCAGCAGTGAGTCTTTAAATGAAATATTTAAACAGATAAAGGTGCAAGGAAACTCTAGAGAAAGCATTTAACTACAAACAAGTTATATGATGCACTCCTTGGCTGGAAATCAGAATAAAAAACCCAAACAGATGCTTAATAAATGTAGACAACATCTATTTAATACCTCACACACAGTGAAACTAGCTAGAAAAGTATGTAGCAGACAATAAAAGTGCTATAAATAACTCGTAAAGATATGCAACAAACAGGATACTTAATGTTATATATTACAGATCCGAGTTTGCTCAGTGCCCTTCCTCCGATTAGCTCAGTGTGAAATGACAGAAACACTCACAAGTTAACTTTTTAGGTAACAGAAAGTTGAAACCTGAAACAACTATAAAAAAAGCTCAAATGAACCAATGAGAGGCTTCCTCCAAGCCATAGACCAGGTAAACCCAATCAGCCAATGACCATAAACAATCCCCTCTCACTGAAATGCAGTATGGCTTTGTCTAAACTAAATGGCCTTGAACATGTGCTCAGACTCACAGCCTACACAACAATTAGGCCCAGAAAAGATAAGCCTGAATATGGACAATGCTACAAATACCCACACTACTTAGGTAGAAGTAACTGCAGAAAAGTCTATCACTGGAGAAAAGTAGCAGTGAGCCTTTAAATGAATATTTTAAACAGATAAAGGTGAAAGGAAATTCTAGAGAAAGCTTTTAACTGCAAACAAATTATATGATGCACTCTTTGACATGAAATCAGAACAAAAAATCCAAACAGATGCTTCATAAATGTAGACAATATTCAGTTAATACCTCACACACACACAGTAAAACTAGCTAGAAAAGTATGTAGCAGATAGTAAAAGTGCTATAAATAACTTGGAAAAATAAGCAAAAACAGGATACTTAATGTTATATATTACAGATCCGAGTTTGCTCAGTGCCCTTCCTCCGATTAACTTAGTGTGAAATGGCGGAAACACTCACAGGTTAACTTTTTAGGTAAAAAAAAGTTGAAACCTGAAGCAACTATAAAAAAAGGTCAAAAGAACCAATGAGGTGCTTACTCCAAGCCGTAGTGAAGGAAACCCATTCAGCCAATGACCATAAATAATCCCCTCTCACAGAAATGCAGTACGGCTTTTTCTAAACTAAGATGGCCTTGAACATGTGCTGAGACACACAGCCTCCACATCAACTAGGCCAAAAATACAAGCCTGAATTAGGACAATGTTACAAATGCCCTCACTACTCAGGTAGAAAAAATGAAGAAAAGTCTATCACAGCAGAATAGCAGCAGTGAGCCTTTAAAAGAAAACATTTAGACAGATAAAGGCGCAAGAAGACTCAAGAGAAAGCTTTTAACTGCAAACAAGTTATAAGATATACTACTTAGCAGGAAATCAGAACAGAAAACCCAAACAGATGCTTAATAAAACTAGACAATATCCAGTTAATACCTCACACACAGTGAAACTAGCTAGAAATGTATGTAACAGACAATAAAAGTGCTATAAATAACTCATAGAAATAAGCAAAAAACAGGACTTAATGTTATATATTACAGACCCGAGTTTGCTCAGTGCCCTTCTCTGATTAGCTCAGTGTGAAATGGCAGAAACACTCACAAGATAACTTCTTAGGGAATGGAGTGTTGAAACCTGAAACAACTTTAAAAAAAGCTCAAAAGAAGCAATCAGGTGCTTACTCTAAGCCGTAGTCCAGGTAACACCAGTCAGCCAATGGCCATAAACAATCCCCTCTCATTGAAATGCAGTATGGCTTGACTAAACTAAGATGCACTTAACATGTGCTCAGACACACAGCCTCCACAGCAACTAGGCCTAAAACACAAGCCTAAATATGGACAATACTAAATTAACCAACACTTATAGGTTGAAAAAAAAACTGCAGTAAAGTCTATCATAGCAGAAAAGCAGCATTGAGCCTTTAAATGAAAATTTTAAACATATAAAGGAGCAAGGAGACGCTAGAGAAAGCTTTTAACTGCAAACAAGTTATATGATAAACTCCTTGGCAGGAAATCAGAAAAAAACCCAAACAGATGCTTAATAAATGTAGACAATATCCAGTTAATACCTCACAAACAGTGAAACTAGCTAGAACAGTATGTCGCAGACAATAAAAGTGCTATAAATAACTCATAGAAATAAGCAAAAAACAGGAGTTAATGTTATATATTACAGATCCGAGTTTGCTCAGTGCCCTTCCTCTGATTAGCTCAGTGTGAAATGGCAGTAACACTCACAAAATAACTTCTTAGGTAACACAGTGTTGAAACCTGAAATAACTTTTAAAAAGCTCAAAAGAAACAATCAGGTGCTTACTCCAAGCTGTAGTCCAGGTAACCCCAGTCTGCCAATGGCCATAAACAATCCTCTCTCACTGAAATGCAATATGGTTTTGTCTAAACAAAGATGCTCTTGAACATGGGCTCAGACTCACAGCCTCCACAACAACTAGGCCCAAAAGATAAGCCTGAATATGGACAATGCTACAAATACCCACACTACTTAGGTAGAAATAACTGCAGAAAAGTCTATCACCGGAGAAAAGCAGCAGTGAGCCTTTAAATGAAAATTTTAAACAGATAAAGGAGCAAGGAGACTCTAGAGAAAGCTTTTAACTGCAAACAGGTTATATGATACACTCCTTGGCAGGAAATCAGAAAAAAACCCCAAACAGATGCTTAATAAATGTAGACAATATCCAGCTAATACCTCACACACGGTGAAACTAGCGGGAAAAGTATGTAGCAGACAATAAAAGTGCTATAAATAACATGTAAAATTAAGCAAAATGTTATATATTAGAGATCCGAGTTTGCTCAGTGCCCTTCCTCTGATTAACTCAGTGTGAAATGGCAGAAACACTCACATGTTAACTTCTGAGGTAACAGAAAGTTAAAACCTGAAAAAACTTTAAAAAATGCTCAGATGAACCAATAAGGTGCTTACTTCAAGCCGGAGTCCAGGTATCCCCAATCAGCCAATGACCATAAACAATCCCCTCTCACTGAAATGCAGTATGGCTTTGTCTAAACTAAGATGCTCTTGAACATGGGCTCAGACTCACAGCCTTCACAACAACTAGGCCCAAAAGACAAGCTTGAATATGGACAATGCTACAAATATCCACACTACTTAGGTAGAAATAACTGCAGAAAAGTCTATAACTTGAGAAAAGCAGCAGTGAGCCTTTCAATGAACATTTTAAACAGATAAAGGCGCAAGGAAACTCTAGAGAAAGCTTTTAACTGCAAACAAAATATATGATGCACTCTTTGGCAGGAAATCAGAACAAAAAACCCAAACAGATGCTTAATAAATGTAGATAATATCCAGTTAATACCTCACAGACAGTGAAACTAGCAAGAAAAGTGTGTAGCAGACAATAAAAGTGCTATAAATAACTTGTAAAAATAAGCAAACAACAGGATACTTAATGTTATATATTGCAGAGCCAAGATTTCCCAGTGCCCTTCCTCAGATTAGATCAGTGTGAAATGGCAGAAACACTCACAAGTTAACTTCTTAGGTAACAGAAAGTTGAAATCTGAAAAAAAATTTTAAAAAAAGCTCAAAATATCCAATGAGGTGCTTACTCCAAGATGTAGTCCAGGTAACCACAGTCAGTCAATGACCATAAACAATCTCCTCTCACTGAAATGCAGTATGGCTTTGGCTTAACTAAGATGGCATGGAACATTTGCACAGACACACAGCCTCCACAACAACTAGGCCGAAAACACTATCCTGAATATGGGCAATGCTACAAATACCCACACTACTTAGGTGGAAAAAACTGCAGAAAGGTCTGTCACAGCAAAAAAGCAGCAGTGAGCCTTTAAATGACATTTTTAAACAGATAAAGTAGCAAGGAGAGTCAAGAGAAAGCTTTTAACTGCAAACAAGTTATATGATACACTCCTGGGCAGGAAATCAGAACAAAAAAAAAACAAATAAATGCTTACTAAATGTAGACAATATCCAGTTAATAACTCACACACAGAGAAATTATCTAGAAAAGTATGTAGAAGACAATAAAAGTGCTATAAATAATTTGGAAAAATAAGCAAAAAAACAGGATACTTAATGTTATACATAACAGATCAAAGTTTGCTCAGTGCCCTTCCTCCAATAAGCTAAGTGTGAAATGTCAGAAACACTCACAAGTTAACATCTTAATTAACAGAAAGTTGAAACCTGGAAAAAAATTAAAAAAAAAGCTCGAAAGAACCAATGAAGTGCTTACTCAAACCCATAGTCCAGGTAACCCCAATCAGTCAATGACCATAAACAATCCTTTCTCACTGAAATGCAGGATTGGTTTGGCTAAACTGGGATGCCCTTGAACATGTGCCCATACACACCTTCCACAACAACTAGGCCCAAGACACAAGCCAGAATATGGACAATGCTACAAATACGCATACTACTTAGGTAGGAAAAAACTGCAGAAAAATTTATTACAGCAGAAAAGCAGCAGTGCGCCTTTAAATGAAATTTTTAAACAGTTAAAGGAGCAAGGAGACGCTAGAGAAAACGTTTAACTGCAAACAAGTTATATGATACACTCCTTGGCAGGAAATCAGAACAAAAAACCCAAACAGATGCTTAATAAAGGTTAGAAAATATCCAGTTAATACCTCACACACAGTGAAACATGCTAGAAAAGTATGTAGCAGACAATAAAAGTGCTATAGATAACTCGTAAAAATAAGCAAATAACAGGATACTTAATTTTATATATTACAGATCGGAATTTGCTCAGTGCCCTTCCTCCGATTAGCTCAGTGTGAAATGGCAGAAACACTCACACGTTAACTTCTTAGGTAACAGAAAGTTAAAACCTGAAACAACTAAAAAAAAAAGCTCAACAGAACAAATGAGGTGTTTACTCCAAGCCATAGTCCAGGTAACCCCAATCAGCCAATGACCATAAACAATCCCCTCTCACTGAAATGCAGTATGGCTTTGTCTAAACTAAGATGGCCTTGAACATGTGCTCAGACTCACAGCCTCCAAAACAACTAGGCCCCAAAAAAAAGCCTGAATATGGACAATGCTACAAATACCCACACTACTTAGGTAGAAATAACTGCAGAAAAGTCTATTACTGGAGAAAAGCAGCAGTGAGCCTTTAAATGAACATTTTAAACTGATAAAGGTGAAAGGAAATTACAGAGAAAGCTTTTAAATGCAAACAAATTATATGATGCACTCCTTGAAAGGAAATCAGAACAAAAAAACTCAAACAGATGCTTAATAAATGTAGACAATATTCAGTTAATACTTCACGCACAGTGAAGCTAGCTAGAAAAGTATGTAGCAGACAAGAAAAGTGCTATAAATAACTCGTAAAAATAAGCAAAAAAAAAAAAAGGATACTTAATGTTATATATTGCAGATCCAAGATTGCTCAGTGCGTTTCCTCAAATTAGGTAAGTGTGATATGGTAGAAACACTCACAACTTAACATCTTAGGTAACACAAAGTTGAAACCTGAAACAACTGTAAAAAAAAAAGCTCGAAAGAACCAATGAGGTGCTTACTCCATGCCGTAGTCCAGCTAACCCCAATCAGCTAATGACAATAAACAATCCCCTCTCACTGAAATGCAGTATGGCTTTGGCTTAACTAAGATGGCCTGCAACATGTGTTCAGACACACAGCATCCATAACAACTAGTCCCAAAACACTATCCTGAATATGGACAATGCTACAAATACCCACACTACTTAGGTAGAAATAAATGCAGAAAAGTCTATCAAAGCAGAAAAGCAGCAGTGAGCCTTTAAATGAAAATTTTAAACAGATAAAGGAGCAAGGAGACTCTAGAGAAAGCTTTTAACTACAAACAAGTTACATGATACACTCCTTAGCAGGACATCAGAACAAAAAACCCAAACAGATGCTTAATAAAGGTAGACACTATCCAGTTAATTCCTCACACACAGTGAAACTTGCTAGAAAATTATGTAGCAGACAATAAAAGTGCTATAAATAACTTGTAAAAATAAGCAAATAACAGGATGTTTAATGTTATATATTACAGATCCGAGTTTGCTCAGTGCCCTTACTCCGATTAGCTCAGTGTGAAATGGCACAAACACTCACACGTTAACTTCTTAGGTAAAAGAAAGTTGAAACATGAAACAACTAAAAAAAATCTTAACAGAACCAATGAGGTGTTTACTCTAAGCTGTAGTCCAGGTAACCCAATCAGCCAGTGTCCATAAACAATCCCCTCTCACTGAAATGCAGTATGGCTTTTTCTAAACTAAGATGGCCTTGAACGTGTGCTCAGACTCACAGCCACCAAAACAACTAGGCCCATAAGAAAAGCCTGAATATGGACAATGTTACAAATACCCACACTACTTATGTAGAAATAACTGCGGAAAAGTTTATCACTGGAGAAAAGAAGCAGTGAGTCTTTAAACGAAAATTTTAAACAGATAAATGTGCAAGGAAACTCTAGAGAAAGTGTTTAACTGCAAACAAGTTATATGATGCACTCCTTGGCTGGAAATCAGAACAAAAAACCCAAACAGATGCTTAATAAATGTAGACAATATCCATTTAATACATCACGCATAGTGAAACTAGCTAGAAAAGTATGTAGCAGACAATAAAAGTGCTATAAATAACTCATAAAGATAAGCAAAAAACAGGATACTTAATGTTATATATTAGATTCGAGTTTGCTCAGTGCCCTTCCTCCGATTAGCTCAGTGTGAAGTGGCAGAAACACTCACAAGTTAACTTTTTAGGTAACAGAAAGTTGAAACCTGAAACAACTATAAAAAAGTCAAAAGAACCAATGAGGTGCTTACTCCAAGCCGTAGTCCAGGTAACCCCATTCAGCCAATGACCATAAACAATCTCCTCTCACAGAAATGCAGTATGGCTCTTTCTAAATTTAAAATGGCATTGAACATGTGCTCAGACACACAGCCTCCACAACAACCAGGCCCAAAACACAAGCCTGAATATGGACAATGTTACAAATACCCACACTACTTATGTAGAAATGACTGCGGAAAAGTTTATCACTGGAGAAAAGAAGCAGTGAGTCTTTAAATGAAAATTTTAAACAGATAAATGTGCAAGGAAACTCTAGAGAAAGTGTTTAACTGCAAACAAGTTATATGATACACTCCTTAAAAGGAAATCATAACAAAAAAACCCGAACAGATGCTTAATAAATGTAGACAATATTTAGTTAATACCTCACACACAGTGAAACTAGCTAGAAAACTATGTAGCAGACAATAAAAGTGCTATAAATAAATCATAAAAATAAGCAAAAAAAGGATACTTAATGTTGTATATTGCAGATACAAGATTGCTCAGTGCCCTTCCTCAGATTAGGTCAGTGAGAAATGGCAGAAATACTCACAAGTTAACTTCTTAGGTAACAGAAAGTTGTAACCTGAAAAAACTTAACAAAAAAAGCTCAAAAGAACCAATCAGATGCTTACTCCAAGCCATAGTCCAGGTAACCCCAATCAGCCAATGACCATAAACAATCCCCTCTCACTGAAATGCAGTATGGCTTTGTCTAAACTAAGATGGCCTTGAACATGTACTCAGACTCACAGCCTACACAACAAGTACGCCCAAAAGACAAGCCTGAATATGTAAAATGCTACAAATACCCACACTACTTAGGCAGAAATAACTACAGAAAAGTCTATCACTGGAGAAAAGTAGCAGTGAGCCTTTAAATGAAAATTTTAAACAGATAAAGGTGAAAGGAAATTCTAGAGAAAGCTTTTAACTGCAAACAAATTATATGATGTACTCCTAGACAGGAAATCAGAACAAAAAATCCAAACATATGCTTAATAAATGTAGACAATTTTCAGTTAATACCTCACACACAATGAAACTAGCTAGAAAAGTATGTAGCAGACAATAAAAGTGCTATAAATAACTCATAAAAAGAAGCAAAAAAAAGGATACTTAATGTTATATATTGCAGATCCAAGATTGCTCAGTGCCCTTCCTCAGATTAGGTCAGTGTGAAATGGAAGAAATACTCACAAGTTAACTTCTTAGGTTACAGAAAGTTGAATCCTGAAACAACTTTAAAAAAAAGCTCAAAAGAACTAATGAGGTGCATACTCCAAGCAGTAGTCCAGGTAACCCCAATCAGCCAATACCCATAAACAATCCTTTCTCACAGAAATGCAGGATTGGATTGACTAAACTAAGGTGCCCTTGAACATGTGTTCAGACACACAGCCTCCACAACAACTAGGCCCAAAATAAAAGCCTGAATATGGACAATACTACAAATATGTATACTACATAGGTAGAAAAAATCTACAGAAAAGTCTTTCACAGCAGAAAAGCAGCAGTGAGCTTTTAAACAAAAATTTTAAACAGATAATGGAGCAAGGAGACTCTAGAGAAAGCTTTTAACTGCAAACAAGTTATATGATGCACCCCTTGGCAGGAAAGCAGAATATAAAAACAAATAGATGCTTAATAAATGTAGACAATATGCAGTTAATACCTCACACACAGGGAAACTAGCTAGAAAAGTATGTAGCAGACAAGAAAAGTGCTATAAATGACTTATAAAGATAACTAAAAAACAGGATACTTAATGTTACATATTACAGATACGAGTTTGCTCTGTGCCCTTCCTCAGATTAACTCAGTGTGAAATGGCAGAAACACTCACAAGTTAACTTTTTAGGTAACAGAAAGTTGAAACCTGAGGCAACTATTAAAAAAGGTCAAAAGAACCAATGAGGTGCTTACTCCAAGCCGTAGTCCAGGTAACCCCATTCAGCCAATGACCATAAACAATCCTCTCTCACAGAAAAGCAGTATGGCTTTTTCTAAACTACGATTGCCTTGAACATGTGCTCAGACACACAGCCTCTACAACAACTAGGCCAAAAACACAAGACTGAATATGGACAATGTTACAAATACTCACACTACTTAGGTAGAAAAATATGCAGAAAAGTCTATCACAGCAGAAAAGAAGTAATGAGTCATTAAATAAAAATTTTAAACAGATAAAGGTGCAAGGAGACTCTAGAGAAAGCATTTAACTGCAAACAAATTATATGATACACTCCTTAGCAGGAAATCAGAACAAAAAAACCTGAACAGATGCTTACTAAATGTAGACAATATCTAGTTAATACCTCACACACAGTGAAACTAGCTAGAAAAGTATGTAGCAGACAATAAAAGTGCTATAAATAACTCATAGAAATAAGCAAAAACAGGATACTTAATGTTATATATTATAGATCCGCGTTTGCTCAGTGCCCATCCTCTGATTAGCTCAGTGTGAAATGGCAGAAACACTCACAAGATAACTTCTTAGGTAACAGAAAGTTGAAACCCGAAAAAACTTTAAAAAAAGCTCAAAAGAACCAATGAGCTGCTTACTCCAAGCAGTAGTCCAGGTAACCCCAGTCAGCCAATGACCATAAACAATCCCCTCTCAATGAAATGCAGTATGGCTTTGTCTAAACTAAGATGGCCTTGAACATATGCTCGAACTCACAGCCTACACAACAACTAGGCCCAAAAGATAAGCCTGAATATGGACAATTCTACAAATACCCACACTGCTTAGGCAGAAAAAAAATGCAGAAAAGTCAATCACAGCAGAAAAGAAGCAGTGATTCTTTAAATGAAAATTTAAACTGGTAAAGGAGCAAGGAGACTCTAGAGAACGTGTTTAACTGCAAACAAGTTATATGATACACTCCATGACAGGAAATTAGAACAAAAAACCCAAAACAGATGCTTAATAAAGGTAGACAATATCCAGTTAATACCTCAAACACAGTGAAACAAGCTAAAAAAGTATGTAGCAGACAATAAAAGTGCTATAAATAAATCATACAAATAAGCAAAAAAAGGATAATTAATGTTGTATATTGCAGATCCAAGATTGCTCAGTGCCCTTCCTCAGATTAGGTCAGTGTGAAATGGCAGAAATACTTACAAATTAACTTCTTAGGTAACAGAAAGTTGAAACCTGAAACAACTTAAAAAAAAAGCTCAAAAGAACCAATGAGATGCTTACTCCAAGCCATAGTCCAGGTAACCCCAATCAGCCAATGACCATAAACAATCCAATTTCACTGAAATGCAGTATGGCTTTGTCTAAACTAAGATGGCCTTGAACATGTACTCAGACTCACAGCCTACACAACAATTAGGCCCAAAAGACAAGCCTGAATATGGAAAATGCTACAAATACCCACACTACTTAGGTAGAAATAACTACAGAAAAGTCTATCACTGGAGAAAAGTAACAGTGAGTCTTTAAATGAAAATTTTAAACAAATAAAGGTGAAAGGAAATTCTAGAGAAAGCTTTTAACTTCAAACAAATTATATGATGCACTTCTAGAAAGGAAATCAGAACAAAAAATCCAAACAGATGCTTAATAAATGTAGACAATTTTCAGTTAATACCTCACACACAGTGAAACCAGCTAGAAAAGTATGTAGCAGACAATGAAAGTGCTATAAATAACTCGTAAAAATAAGCAAAAAAAAGGATACTTAATGTTATACATTGCAGATCCAAGATTGCTCAGTACCCTTCCTCAGATTAGGTCATTGTGAAATGGAAGAAATACTCACAAGTTAACTTCTTAGGTAACAGAAAGTTGAATCCCAAAACAACTTTTAAAAAAAAAGCTCGAAAGAACTAATGAGGTGCTTACTCCAAGCAGTAGTCCAGGTAACCCCAATCAGCCAATAACCATAAACAATCCTTTCTCACTGAAATGCAGGATTGGATTGGCTAAACTAAGATGCCCTTGAACATGTGTTCAGACACACAGCCACCACAACAACTAGGCCCAAAACACAAGCCTGAATATGGACAATGCTACAAATATGTATACTACTTAGGTAGAAAAAAACTACAGAAACGTCTTTCACAACAGAAAAGCAGCAGTGAGCTTTTAAACAAAAATTTTAAACAGATAACGGAGCAAGGAGACTCTAGAGAAAGCTTTTAACTGCAAACAAGTTATATGATGCACTCCTTGGCAGGAAAGCAGAATAAAAAAACAAATAGATGCTTAATAAATGTAGACAATATGCAGTTAATACCTCACACACAGTGAAACTAGCTAGAAAAGTATGTAGCAGACAATAAAAGTGCTATAAATGACTTATAAAGATAAGCAAAAAACAGGATACTTAATGTTATATATTACAGATCCGAGTTTGCTCTGTGCCCTTCCTCAGTTTAAATCACTGTGAAATGACAGAACCACTAGCAAGTTAACTTTTTATGTAACAGAAAGCTGAAACCAGAGGCAACTATAAAAAAAAGTCAAAAGAACCACTGAGGTGCTTACTCCAAGCCGTAGTCCAGGTAACCCATTCAGCCAATGACTATAAACAATCCTCTCTCACAGAAAAACAGTATGGCTTTTTCTGAACTACGATTGCCTTGAACATGGGTTCAGACACACAGCCTCCACAACAACTAGGCCAAAAACACAAGTCTGAATATGGACAATGTTACAAATACCCACACTACTTAGATAGAAAAAAAATGCAGAAAATTCTATCACAGCAGAAGAGCAGCAATGTGCCTTTAAATGAAAAAAATAAACAGATATAGGAGCAAGGAGACCCTAGGGAAAGCTTTTAACTGCAAACAAGTTATATGATATACTCCTTAGCAGGAAATCAGAACAAAAAAACACAAATAGATGCTTAATAGATGTAGACAGTATCTAGTTAATACCTCACTCCCAGTGAAACTAGCTAGAAAAGTATGTAGCAGACAATAAAAGTGCTATAAATAACTTGTAGAAATAAGCAAAAAACAGGATACTTAATGTTATATATTACAGATCTAAATTTGCTCAGTGCCCTACTTCTGATTAGCTTAGTGTGAAATGGCAGAAACACTCACACATTAACTTCTTAGGTAACAGAAAGTTAAAGCCTGAAACAACTAAAAAAAAAGCTCAACAGAACCAATGAGGTGTTTACTCCAAGCCATAGTCCAGGTAACCCCAATCAGCAAATGACCATAAATAACCCCCTCTCAATGAAATGCAGTATGGCTTTGTCTAAACTAGGATGGCCTTGACCATGTGCTCAGACTCACAGCCTCCAAAACAACTAGGCCCAAAAGAAAAGCCTGAATATGGACAATGCTACAAATACCCACACTACTTAGGTAGAAATAACTGCAGAAAAGTCTATTACTGGAGAAAAGCAGCAGTGAGCCTTTAAATGAACATTTTAAACTGATAAAGGTGAAAGGAAATTACAGAGAAAGCTTTTAACTGCAAACAAATTATATGATGCACTCCTTGAAAGGAAATCAGAAGAAAAAACCTCAAACAGATGCTTAATAAATGTAGACAATATTCAGTTAATACTTCACACACAGTGAAGCTAGCTAGAAAAGTATGTAGCAAACAATAAAAGTGCTATAAATAACACGTAAAAATAAGCAAAAAAAAAAAGGATACTTAATGTTATATATTGCAGATCCAAGATTGCTCAGTGCCCTTCCTCAAATTAGGTCAGTGTGATATGGTAGAAACACTCACAACTTAACATCTTAGGTAACACAAAGTTGAAACCTGAAACAATTGTAAAAAAAAAAGCTCAAAAGAACCAATGATGTGCTTACTCCACGCCGTAGTCCATCTAACCCCAATAAGCCAATGACAATAAAAAATCCCCTCTCACTGAAATGCAGTATGGCTTTGGCTTAACTAAGATGGCCTGCAACATGTGTTCAGACACACAGCATCCATAACAACTAGTCCAAAAACACTATCTTGAATATGGACAATGCTACAAATACCCACACTACTTAGGTAGAAATAACTGCAGAAAAGTCTATCAAAGCAGAAAAGCAGCAGTGAGCCTTTAAATGAAATTTTTAAACAGATAAAGGAGCAAGGAGACTCCAGAGAAAGCTTTTAACTGCAAACAAGTTATATGATACACTCCTTGGCAGGAAATCAGAACAAAAAACCCAAACAGATGCTTAATAATGGTACACATTGTCCAGTTAATTCCTCACACACAGTGAAACTTGCTAGAAAATTATGTAGCAGACAATAAAAGTGCTATAAATAACTTGTAAAAAAAGCAAATAACAGGATACTTAATGTTATATATTACAGATCCAAGTTTGCTCAGTGCCCTTACTCCGATTAGCTCAGTGTGAAATGGCAGAAACACTCACACATTAACTTCTTAGGTAACAGAAAGTTAAAACCTGAAACAACTAAAAAAAATCTCAACAGAACCAATGAGGTGTTTACTCTAAGCTGTAGTCCAGGTAACCCCAATCAGCCAGTGTCCATAAACAATCCCCTCTCACTGAAATGCAGTATGGCTTTGTCTAAACTAAGATGGCCATGAACATGTGCTCAGACTCACAGCCACCAAAACAACTAGGCCCAAAAGAAAATCCTGAATATGAACAATGTTACAAATACCCACACTACTTACGTAGAAATAACTGCAGAAAAGTTTATCACTGGAGAAAAGAAGCAGTGAGTCTTTAAATGAAAATTTTAAACAGATAAATGTGCAAGGAAACTCTAGAGAAAGTGTTTAACTGCAAACAAGTTATATGATGCACTCCTTGGCTGGAAATCAGAACAAAAAACCCAAACAGATGCTTAATAAATGTAGACAATATCCATTTAATACATCATGCACAGTGAAACTAGCTAGAAAAGTATGTAGCAGACAATAAAAGTGCTATAAATAACTCATAAAGATAAGCAAAAAACAGGATACTTAATGTTATATATTACAGATTCGAGTTTGCTCAGTGCCCTTCCTCCGATTAGCTCAGTGTGAAGTGGCAGAAACACTCACAAGTTAAATTTTTAGGTAACAGAAAGTTGAAACCTGAAACAACTATATAAAAATGTCAAAACAACCAATGAGGTGCTTACTCCAAGCCATAGTCCAGGTAACCCCATTCAGTCAATGACCATAAACAATCTCCTCTCACAGAAATGCAGTATGGCTTTTTCTAAACTAAGATGGCCTTGAACATGTGCTCAGACACACAGCCTCCACAATAACAAGTCCCAAAACACAAGCCTGATAATGCACAATGCTAAAAATACGCACACTACTTAGGCAGAAACAAAATGCAGAAAAGTCAATCACAGCAGAAAAGAAGCAGTGAGTCTTTAAATGAAAATTTTAAACAGGTAAAGGAGCAAGGAGACTCTAGAGAAAGCGTTTAACTGCAAACAAGTTATAGGATACACTCCATGACAGGAAATCAGAACAAAAAACCCAAACAGATGCTTAATAAAGGTAGACAATATCCAGTTAATACCTCACACACAGTGAAACTAGCTAAAAAAGTATGTAGCAGACAATAAAAGTGCTATAAATAAATCGTAAAAATAAGCAAAAAAAGGATACTTAATGTTGTATATTGCAGATCCAAGATTGCTCAGTGCCTGTCCTCAGATTAGGTCAGTGTGAAATGGCAGAAATATTTACAAGTTAACTTCTTAGGTAACAGAAAGTTGAAACCTGAAACAACTTTAAAAAAAAGCTCAAAAGAACCAATGAGATGCTTACTCCAAGCCATAGTCCAGGTAACCCCAATCGGCCAATGACCATAAACAATCCCCTCTCACTGAAATGCAGTATGGCTTTGTCAAAACTAAGATGGCCTTGAACATGTACTCAGACTCACAGCCTATACAACAATTAGGCCCAAAATACAAGCCTGAATATGGAAAATGCTACAAATACCCACACTACTTAGGTAGAAATAACTACAGAAAAGTCTATCACTGGAGAAAAGTAGCAGTGAGTCTTTAAATGAAAATTTTAAACAAATAAAAGTGAAAGGAAATTCTAGAGAAAGCTTTTAACGTCAAACAAATTATATGACAGACTTCTAGAAAGGAAATCAGAAAAAAAAATCCAAACAGATGCTTAATAAATGTAGACAATTTTCAGTTAATACCTCACAAACAGTGAAACTAGCTAGAAAAGTATGTAGCAGACAATGAAAGTGCTATAAATAACTCGTAAAAATAAGCAAAAAAAGGATACTTAATTTTATATATTGCAGATCCAAGATTGCTCAGTGCCCTTCCTCAGATTAGGTCATTGTGAAATGGAAGAAATACTCACAAGTTAACTTCTTAGGTAACAGAAAGTTGAATCCCAAAACAACTTTAAAAAAAAGCTCGAAAGAACTAATGAGGTGCTTACTCCAAGCAATAGTCCAGGTAACCCCAATTAGCCAATAACCATAAACAATGCTTTCTCACTGAAATGCAGGATTGGATTAGCTAAACTAAGATGCCCTTGAACATGTGTTAAGACACACAGCCACCACAACAATGAGACCCAAAAGAAAAGCCTGAATATGGACAATTTTACAAATACCCACACTACTTACGTAGAAATAACTGCAAAAAAGTTTATCACTGGAGAAAAGAAGCAGTGAGTCTTTAAATGAAAATTTTAAACAGATAAATGTGGAAGGAAACTCTAGAGAAAGTGTTTACCTGTAAACAAGTTATATGATGCACTCCTTGGCTGGAAATCAGAACAAAAAACCCAAACAGATGTTTAATAAATGTAGAAAATATCCATTTAATACATCACGCACAGTGAAACTAGCTAGAAAAGTATGTAGCAGACAATAAAAGTGCTATAAGTAACTCACAAAGATAAGCAAAAAACAGGATACTTAATGTTATATATTACAGATTCGAGTTTGTTCAGTGCCCTTCCTCCAATTAGCTCAGTGTGAAGTGGCAGAAACACTCACAAGTTAACTTTTTAGGTAACAGAAAGTTGAAACCTGAAACAACTATAAAAAAAGTCAAAAGAACCAATGAGCTGCTTACTCCAAGCTATAGTCCAGGTAACCCCATTCAGCCAATGACCATAAACAATCTCCTCTCACAGAAATGCAGTATGGCTTTTTCTAAATTTAAGATGGCATTGAACATGTGCTCAGACACACAGCCTCCACAACAACCAGGCCCAAAACACAAGACTGACTATGGACAATGTTACAATTACTCACACTACTTAGGTAGAAAAAATACAGAAAAGTCTATCACAGCAGAAAAGCAGCAATGAGCCTTTAAATGAAAAACTTAAACCGATAAATGAGCAAAGAGACTCTAGAGAAAACTTTTAACTGCAAACAAATTATATGATACACACCTTAACAGGAAATCATAACAAAAAAAACCTGAACAGATGCTTAATAAGTGTAGACAATATTTAGTTAATACCTCACACACAGTGAAACTAGCTAGAAAAGTATGTAGCAGACAATAAAAGTGCTATAAATAAATCATAAAAATAAGCAAAAAAAGGATACTTAATGTTGTATATTGCAGATCCAAGATTGCTCAGTGCCCTTCCTCAGATTAGGTCAGTGAGAAATGGCAGAAATACTCACAAGTTAACTTCTTAGGTAACAGAAAGTTGTAACCTGTAACAACTTAACAAAAAAGCTCAAAAGAATCAATGAGATGCTTACTCCAAGACATAGTCCATGTAACCCCAATCAGCCAATGACCATAAACCATCCCCTCTCACTGAAATGCAGTATGGCTTTATCTAAATTAAGATGGCCTTGAACATGTACTCAGACTCACAGCCTACACAACAATTAGGCCCAAAAGACAAGCCTGAATATGGACAATGCTACAAATACCCACACTACTTAGGTAGAAATAACTACAGAAAAGTCTATCACTGGAGAAAAGTAGCAGTGAGAATTTAAATGAAAATTTTAAACAGATAAAGGTGAAAGGAAATTCTAGAGAAAGCTTTTAACTGCAAACAAATTATATGATGCACTCCTAGACAGGAAATCAGAACAAAAAATCCAAACAGATGCTTAATAAATGTAGACAATTTTCAGTTAATACCTCACACACAATGAAACTAGCTAGAAAAGTATGTAGCAGACAATAAAAGTGCTATAAATAACTCGTAAAAATAAGCAAAAAAAAGGATACTTAATGTTATATATTGCAGATCCAAGATTGCTCAGTGCCCTTCCCCAGATTAGGTAAGTGTGAAATGGAAGAAATACTCACAAGTTAACTTCTTAGGTAACAGAATGTTGAATCCCGAAACAACTTTAATAAAAAGCTCGAAAGAACTAATGAGGTGCTTACTCCAAGCAGTCATCCAGGTAACCCCAATCAGCCAATAACCATAAACAATCCTTTCTCATTGAAATGCAGGATTGGATTGGCTAAACTAAGCTGCCCTTGAACATGTGTTCAGACACACAGCCTCCACAACAACTAGGCCCAAAACACAAGCCTGAATATGGACAATGCTACAAATATGTATACTACTTAGGTAGAAAAAAACTACAGAAAAGTATTTCACAGCAGAAAAGCAGCAGTGAGCTTTTAAACAAAAATTTTAAACAGATAATGGAGCAAGGAGACTCTAGAGAAAGCTTTTAACTGCAAACAAGTTATATGATGTACTCCTTGGCAGGAAAGCAGAATAAAAAAAACAAATAGATGCTTAATAAATGTAGACAATATACAGTTAATACCTCACACACAGTGAAACTAGCTAGAAAAGTATGTAGCAGACAATAAAAGTGTTATAAATGACTTATAAAGATAAGCAAAAAACAGGATACTTAATGTTACATATTACAGATGCGAGTTTGCTCTGTGCCCTTCCTCAGATTAACTCAGTGTGAAATGGCAGAAACACTCACAAGTTAACTTTTTAGGTAACAGAAAGTTAGAACCTGAGGCAACTATTAAAAAAGGTCAAAAGAACCAATGAGGTGCTTACTCCAAGCCGTAGTCCAGGTAACCTCATTCAGCCAATGACCATGAATAATCCTCTCTCACAGAAAAGCAGTATGGCTTTTTCTAAACTAAGATGGCCTTGAACATGTACTCAGACACACAGCCTCCACAACAACTAGGCCAAAAACACAAGACTGAATATGGACAATGTTACAAATACCCACACTACTTAGGTAGAAAAATATGCAGAAAAGTCTATCACAGCAGAAAAGAAGCAATGAGTCTTTAAATGAAAATTTTAAACATATAAAGGTGCAAGGAGACTCTAGAGAAAGCATTTAACTGCAAACAAATTATATGATGCACTCCTTAGCAGGAAATCAGAACAAAAAGCCCGAACAGATGCTTACTAAATGTAGAAAATATCTAGTTAATACCGCACACACAGTGAAACTAGCTAGAAAAGTATGTAGCAGACAATAAAAGTGCTATAAATAACTCGTAAAAATGAGCAAAAAAAAAAAAAAGATACTTAATGTTATATATTGCAGATCCATGATTTCTCAGTGCCCTTCCTCAGATTAGGTGAGTGTGATATGGCAGAAACACTCACAAGTTAACTTCTTAGGTAACAAAAAATTGAAACCTGAAAGAACTTTAAAACAAAGCTCAAATGAACCAATGAGATGCTTACTCCAAGCCGTAGTACAGGTAACCCCAGTCAGCCAATGGCCATAAACAATCCCCTCTCACTGTAATGCAGTATGGCTTTGTCTAAACTAAGATGGCTTTGAACATACGCTCAAACTCACAGCCTACACAACAACTAGGCCCAAAAGATAAGCTGTAATATGGACAATGCTACAAATACCCACACTACTTAGGTAAAAATAACTGCAGAAAAGTCTATTACCGGAGAAAAGCAGCAGTGAGCCTTTAAATGAACATTTTAAAATGATAAAGGTGAAAGGAAATTACAGAGAAAGCTTCTAACTGCAAACAAATTATGTGATGCACTTCTTGGAAGGAAATCAGAACAAAAAAACCCAAACAGATGCTTAATAAATGTAGACAATATTCAGTTAATACCTCACACACAGTGAAACTAGCTAGAAAAGTATGTAGCAGACAATAAAAGTGCTATAAATAACTCGTAAAAATAAGCAAAAAAAAAAAGGATACTTAATGTTATATATTGCAGATCCAAGATTGCTCAGTGCCTTTCCTCAGATTAGGTCAGTGTGATATGGCAGAAACACTCACAAGTTAACTTCTTAGGTAACAGAAAGTTGAAACCTGAAACAACTTAAAAAAAAGCTTGAAAGAACCAATGAGGTGCTTACTCCACGCAGTAGTCCAGGTAACCACAATCAGCCAATGACAATAAACAATCCCCTCTCACTGAAATGCAGTATGGCTTTGACTTAACTAAGATGGCCTGCAACATGTGCTCATATACAAGGCATCCATAAAAACTAGTCCGTAAACACTGTCCTGAATATGGACAATGGTACAAATACCCAAACTATTTAGCTAGAAAAAAATGCAGAAAAGTCTATCACAGCAGAAAAGCAGCAGTGAGCCTTTAAATGAAATTTCTAAACAGTGAATGGAGCAAGGAAGCTCTAGAGAAAGCTTTTAACTGCAAACAAGTTATATGATACACTCCTTGGCAGGAAATCAGAACAAATAACAAAAACAGATGCTTAATAAAGGTAGACAATATCCAGTTAATACCTCACACACAGTGAAACATGCTACAAAAGTATGTAGCAGACAATAAAAGTACTATAGATAACTCGTAAAAATAAGCAAATACCAGGATACTTAATGTTATATATTACAGATCGGAATTTGCTCAGTGCCCGTCCTCCGATTAGCTCAGTGTGAAATAGCAGAAACACTCACACGTTAACTTCTTAAGTAACCGAGAGTTAAAACCTGAAACAACTAAAATAAAGCTCAATAGAACCAATGAGGTGTTTACTCTAAGCCGTAGTCCAGGTAACCCCAATCAGCAAATGACCATAAACAATCCCCTCTCACTGAAATGCAGTATGGCTTTGTCTAAACTAAGATGGCCTTGAACATGTGCTCAGACTCACAGCCTCCAAAACAACTAGGCCCAAATGAAAAGCCTGAATATGGACAATGCTACAAATACCCACACTACTTAGGTAGAAATAACTGCAGAAAAGTCTATTACTGGAGAAAAGCAGCAGTGAGCCTTTAAATGAACATTTTAAACTGATAAAGGTGAAAGGAAATTACAGAGAAAGCTTTTAACTGCAAACAAGTAATATGATGCACTCCTTGGCAGGAAAGCAGAATAAAAAAACAAATAGATGCTTAATAAATGTAGACAATATCTAGTTAATACCTCACACACAGTGAAACTAGCTAGAAACATATGTAGCAGACAATAACACTGCTATAATATTACTTATAAAGATAAGCAAAAAACAGGTTACTTAATGTTATATATTACAGATCCAAGTTTGCTCTGTGCCCTTCCTCTGATTAATTCAGTGTGAAATGGCAGAAACACTCGCAAGTTAACTTTTTAGGTAACAAAAAATTGAAACCTGAAGCAACTATAAAAAAAGGTCAAAAGAACCAATGAGGTGCTTATTACAAGCCGTAGTCCAGGTAACCCCATTCAGCCAATTACCATAAACAATCCTCTCTCACAGACATGCAGTATGGCTTTTTCTAAACTAAGATGACCTTGAAAATGTACTCAGACACACAGCCTCCACAACAACTAGGCCAAAAATACAACACTGAATATGGACAATGTTACAAATACCTACACTACTTAGGTAGAAAAAATGCAGAAAAGTCAATTACCAGAGAAAAGCAGCAGTGAGCCTTTAAATGAACATTTTAAACTGATAAAGGTGAAAGGAAATTATAGAGATAGCTTTCAACTGCAAACAAATTATATGATGCAGTCCTTGAAAGGAAATCAGAACAAAAAATCCCAAACAGATGCTTAATAAATGAAGACAATATTCAGTTAATACCTCACACACAGTGAAACTAGCTAGAAAAGTATGTAGCAGACAATAAAAGTGCTATAAATAACTCGTAAAGATAAGCAAAAAAAAAAAGGATACTTAATGTTATATATTGCAGATCCAAGATTGCTCAGTGCCCTTCCTCAGATTAGGTCAGTGTGAAATGGCAGAAATATTTACAAGTTAACTTCTTAGGTAACAGAAAGTTGAAACCTGAAACAACTTTAAAAAAAAAGCTTGAAAGAACCAATGAGGTGCTTACTCCACGCTGTAGTCCAGGTAACTCCAATCAGTCAATGACAATAAACAATCCCCTCTCACTGAAATGCAGTATGGCTTTGGCTTAACTAAGATGGCCTGCAACATGTGCTCAGACACACAGCATCCATAACAACTAGGCCGAAAACACTATCCTGAATATGGACAACGCTACAAATACCCACACTACTTAGGTAGAAAAAACTGCAGAAAAGTCTATCACAGCAGAAAAGCAGCAGTGAGCCTTTAAATGAAAATTTTAAACAGATAAAAGAGCAAGGAGACTCTAGAGAAAGCTTTTAACTGCAAACAATTTATATGATACTTTCCTTGACAGGAAATCAGAGCAAAAACCCAAACAAATGCTTAAAAAATGTAGACAATATCCAGTTAATACCTCACACATAGTGAAACTAGCTAGAAATGTATGTAGCAGACTATAAAAGTGCTATAAATACCTCGGAAAAATAAGCAAAAAACAGGAATCTTAATGTTATATATTACAGATCCGAGTTTGCTCAATGCCGTTACTCCAATTAGCTCAGTGTGAAATAGCAGAAACACTCACAAGTTAACTTCTTATGTATTAGAAAGTTGAAACTTGAAAAAAAACTTTAAAAAAAGCTCAAAATAACCAATAAGGTGCTTACTCCAAGCCATAGTCCAGGTAACCCCAATCAGCCAATGACCATAAGCAATCCTTTCTTGGTGAAATGCAGGATTGATTTGGCTAAACTAATATGCCCTTGAACATGTGCTCAGACACACAGCCTCCACAATAACTAGTCCCAAAACACAAGCCTGAATATGGACAATGCTACAAATACGCATAATACTTAGGTATAAAAAAACTGCAGAAAAGTCAGTCACAGCAGAAAAGAAGCAGTGAGCCTTTAAATGAAAATTTTAAATAGATAAAGGAGCAAAGAGACTCTAGAGAAAGTGTTTAACTGCAAACAAGCTATATGATACACTCCATGGCAGGAAAGCAGAAAAAACCCCAAACAGATGCTTAATAAATTTGAACGATATTCAGTTAATACCTCACACACAGTGAAACTAGCTAGAAAAGTATGTAGCAGAGAATAAAAGTGTTATAAATAACTCATAAAAATAAGCAAATAACAGGATACTCAATGTTATATATTACAGATCCGAGTTTGCTCAGTGTCCTTCCTCTGATATGCTCAGTGTGAAATGACAGAAACACTCACTTCTTAACTTCTTAGTTAACAGAAAGTTAAATCCTGAAACAACTAAAAAAAAAAGCTCAAAAGAACCAATGAGGTGTTTACTCCAAGCTGTAGTCCAGGTAACCCCAATCAGCCAATGACCATAAACAATCCCCTCTCACTGAAATACAGTATGGCTTTGTCTAAACTAAGATGGCCTTGAACATGTGCTCAGACTCACAGCCTTTGAAACAACTAGGCCCAAAAGACAAGCCTGAATATGGCAATGCTACAAATACTCACACTACTTACATAGAAATAACTGCAGAAAAGTCTATCACTGGAGAAAAGCAGCAGTGAGCCTTTAAATGAAAATTTTAAACAGATAAAGTTGCAAGGAAGCTCTAGAAAAAGCGTTTAACTGCAAACAAGTTATATGCTGCACTCCTTGGCTGGAAATCAGAACAAAAAACCCAAACAGATGCTTAATAAATGTAGACAATATCCATTTAATACCTCACACACAGTGAAACTAGCTAGAAAAGTATGTAGCTGAGAATAAAAGTGCTATAAATAACTCAGAAAAATAAGCAAAAAACAAGATAGTTAATGTTATATATTACAGATCCGAGTTTGCTCCATGACCTTCCTCCAATTAGCTCAGTGTGAAATGGCAGAAACACTCACAAGTTAACTTCTTAGGTAACAGAAAGTTGAAACCTGAAACAACTTTAAAAAAAGACTCGAAAGAACCAAAGAGGTGCTTATTCCAAGCCATAGTCCAGGTAACCCTAACCAGCCAATGACCATAAACAATCCTGTCTCACTGAAATGCAGGATTGGTTTTGCTAAACTAAGATGGCCTTGAACATGTGCTTAGACACACAGCTTCCAAAACAACTAGGCCCAAAACACAAGCCTGAGTATGCACAATGCTACAAATTTGCACACTACTTAGGTATTAAAAACTGCAGAAAAGTCTATCACAGCAGAAAAGAAGCTGTGAGCCTTTAAATGAAAATTTTAAACTGATACATGTGCAAGGAGACTCTAGAGAAAGCTTTTAACTGCAAACAAGTTATATGATACACTCCTTGGCAGGAAATCAGAACAGAAGACCCAAACAGATGCTTAATAAATGTAGGCAATATCTAGTTAATACCTCACACACAGTGAAACTAGCTAGAAAAGTATGTAGCAGACAATAAAAGTACTATAAATAACTCGTAAACTTAAGCAAAAAACAAATAGTTAATGTTGCATATTACTGATACGAGTTTGCTCAGTGCCCTTTCTCCAATTAGCTCAGTGTGAAGTGGCAGAAACACTCACAAGTTAACTTCTTAGGTAACAGAAAGTTGAAACCTGAAACTACTTTAAAATAATCTCGAAAGACCCAATAAGGTGCTTACTCCAAACCGTAGTTCAGGTAACCCCAATCAGCCAATGACCATAAGCAATCCCCTCTCACTGAAATGCAGTATGGCTTTAGCTAAACTAAGATGGCCTTGAACATGTGCTCAAATAAACAACCTCCACAACAACTATGCCCAAAACACAAGCCTGAATATGGGCAATGCTATAAATACCCACACTACTTAGGTATAAAAAACTGCAGAACATTCTATCACAGCAGAAAAGCAGCAATGAGCCTTTAAATGAAAATTTTAAACAGATAGAGCAAGGAGACTCTAAGAAAGCTTTTAACTGCAAACAAGTTATGTGATGCACTCCTTGGCAGGAAATCAGAACAAAACACCCAAACAGAAGCTTTAATAAATGTAGACAATATCCAGTTAATACCTCACACACAGTGAAACTAGCTAGAAAAGTATGTAGCAGACAATAAAAGTGCTATAAATAACTTGGAAAAATAAGCGAAAAACAGGATGTATAATGTTATATATTACAGATCCAAGTTTGTTCAGTGCCCTTCCTCCAATTCCCATACAGAAATGGGTTCATGCTGTACTCATTCCCTACAGCAAGGATATGACCTGTTATAATCCTGTGGGTGATGGTGAGGTGAGCTGAGTGCATCTGTGATATGGAAGCTACTGGTACCTGACTCACACAAATACCTGGGACATTCCCCTTTCTGGCTTGTGTGTGGACATGGGCAGCGTGTCATCACTTTATAACTGTGCCTTTTGTGGTCTGCCAGTGATTGACCAGACTACCAGTATTCCATACTAGAGGGACAACTAATGTGATGCTAACCTCTATGTACAATTCCAAACTTGTGTGCTGTTAACAGTTATTTTATATGCACTCTGTGTAGGTTACTTCCAGCTGTGTACTGTTTCTATGTATGGGCCCCCATTCATGGTTTGTCCATCTTTCCGACGGTGATAGATATTGACATCTGGACAGTGCGTATGTACAACTGCTGACATAGATGTAGCAGAGAAGAAGTGTGTTTTGCACTACAATTGTTGGAACATGGCCCTGTTGACCACTGTACTGTACCTATGCCACTGAGGCACAACCATCCAGACCCACATGTTGACCACTTCCAGGCAATATTAAACACCCAACAAACTTATCACACTGACCCCTGCATATTGCACACATGCAAGAATGTAGATTGGGACAGCTCTGGCAATCTGTGCTCCAGTGATATTACTCCTCAAACTTCCATGTTACTGCATTTCTACATGGGATTGGGGGGGGGGGTGCACACCTGAAGATGTTAAACATTTGCAATGGCTGTACTGGTATTTCGGTTACTTTGTTGGCTTCTATTTCTTATTGTATTGTGACCTATCATGCAGGAAGGAGGCATATCAGTAGAGTAAACATGTTAGACCTTAATGGTATATATTTCAGTTTCAGACTTCTTACCCTCCAGAACTAAAATGCAACTGCCAGACCTGTTGTAGTATGTATGTATAGGTCTGGTAGGGGGGCTGTTCACCATTGCCATCATTTGGGGGCTTTAGCCCAGCCTTTCTTTATGGTCATCTACACCTGTCCTGTTGGGTGAGGCTTGTAGTGGATATGTGACCTTCATTGACATCCATGTGTATGACCTATTGACACCCACAGTTATTTAGGCCATCACATGTACTGCAGTGGGAGTTGTCACCTTGTGTAGTACTGCCTAGTATGTTGACACCAGTATTTGTTATGAATTTCCTGCTTTCCCATATAGCTGTCAGCTGTCTGCTGCTATTCCAATCAGCCACCCAATTCCCTTGCATGCTTGTATCCATATCATACATACATCTATGAGAACATACTACTCCATTCAGTAATTGATAGGAAGGGTGACTTACCTTGTTGCTGGACCAGTATTTAGGATGGTGCAGGAGGGCTGACTATGTCAAATGCATGTAGAACACTCCCTATACATGGTAAAACACAGGTAGTGTCGTGTTTGGCATCCCTTTTATTGTATGTGCGAGTTGGAGGGAGGTATCAGTCCCTGGGTCCCAACAATGTCAGTGTGTGTGTGTGTGTGTGCTATGCATTGCCTCTTTGCCAAGGCATGGGCGTACTGGACATGTCTCCTTCGGCCTACAGGGGCAGGCCCAGGATGTTCCCCCTTCATGTCCCCCTGTGCCTCAGCTGGCCTTGGCAATGGTGGGAGGCTTTGTGGCCCTGCCCCATGCTGTTCCTGTTACAGCTGTTTCCACAGGAACATATTGTGCAGCATAGCACATACTGTGAACATTTGTGTACATGTAGCTGAAGAATACTGCAAGGCTCCACCGGATATGTCAAGGCAGTGGAACTGTGACTTGAGCATCCCAAACACATGCTCTACAATGATCCTGGTCTGTGCGTGGGGCTCATTATGGTGTTCTTGTTTGGATATGTGTGCATTTCTGAAGGGTGTCATCAGCCATGGCTCCAGTGCTTAGCCAGCATCCACCACTAGATGGCCATATGGGATGCCCTCCCTGGCAAACACCTGATACAGCTGTGAACAATGCCAGATGTGGAAGTCATGATAGCTTCCAGGGCTGCCAGCACACACATTCGTGATAATGCCCTGGACATCGCACATGACCTGGCAGTTGATGAAGGGGAATCCCTTGCAGTTTATGTAGGCATCACCCCTGCTCACCGGGTGATGCTTTGATGTGGATGTCCGTGCAGTCTATAGCACCAACTACGTCAGGGTATTCTGCTATACGGTGGAAGAGACAAATGCTTTTGGTCAATGCCTCACGAGTGGTGAAGAAATATATGTGCTCATTGCCATGTGGTGTCATGGCATCCAGGAACTGGTGGAGTACCCTGGATGCTGATGCCTGTGAGACCCCCATGATATCCCCAGCTGGTCTTTGGAAGGTACCTGTGGCTAGTATTCTTAAGCCTACACATACCTTGGTATCCACTGGGATGGGTTCCCTTCCGTTAGTTCTGTGTGTAAGGAGTGGCTGGCACAGCTCAATGATTTGCTGTAGAATGTCCCTGTCCACCCTATAGCACTCCACTATCTCCAGCTCATGTAGGCCCTGGTAGGTTACCCTGGGTCTGTACAATCTTCTCCTCCTCCTCACTGTGGGCGGTTGTCAGCATTCTCCTACTCACCACCCTCAGTCTCTAGCACATATTGATGGAGTAAAGCAACAGCCTCTAACATTTTTAGTTAGTTTTGCCAGTTAAAAATCCTCTGCCTGTGTACACCGGTGGTGTAGAGTTTGTGGAAAAAAACTGTCTGTAGGGTGTTTGCATAGTGTATAGTAGTGTGCTGGGCTGCTGCATCTGTAATTGGCTGATTCAGATACATTCCACCTGCCAGCTATGCTAGTTCTCCTTGATTGCCTTCCTACTGCTGTTTCCCCTTCCCAGTTCCTCCATATTTAAGGCCCGAGGCGTGCCACACATACCCAGTGCTGAAATGTAAACAGTGCTGTCATTTCCTCATTTTTTGTTTTTTGTTTAAAACCCAGTGTGCTGCATGCACACCCGTTTAGGCTATGTACACACTGCTCAGGCACATCTGACCACACTCTTCATTAGCTGTGCTTAACTAAGGGCAAACACGGGCCACAGAGCTCCAATGAGCTTACAGCAAGCATGACACACCTCCTTATGAAGTCATTCAGCTCTTACACTTGCACTGTTGTATTGTTCCACCTATATGGTTAGGTACAAGCTGACACTTTGAAGAAATATGTGATTCAGTATAACTCCCCTCATTTGCATACCCCAGTGTGTAGGTCATTAGTTACTGCACTAAAACGGACCCTTTCCTCTTGACAACCAGTGCTCCCTGATATTGTTTACATTCTGCATGCCATTGACTATAATGGCAAAATGCAGAATTAACTAAAATTTGAGTTTTCACATTTTGTTTATTTTAGGCACGATCCCATTTGCGCACCTCTGCCCTATGCTTAAATGGCAGAGATCGGCCCCCAAAAAAAAGTTTAATTTTCATAAATAATTCTTCATTTTTTAATGCCAGTGGCCTTATATCTGGCCACTGACATGCCTAATGTACATAATACATGCTTTTTCATGAGCTGTCATGCCTTCGTTTTGTCGGTTGCAGAAATGTACTCGGTTATTTTCTGAATACATTTCTGCACTGACACTGTTGTGGAATGGAGACCTTGCAGCTTGGTGAATTTCTAAATCACCTCATTTGCATGGTTTTCACCAGCAAATGAGTGATTTTCATATTTGCCAGTTATCCATGCTAGAACACTGTAGGACCGCTCCTGCATGTAAAAACAGCACTATCCTGAATCACTTGGCAGGCATTTTCCATGCAGGAGCTCCTACACTGTTCCTGCACAGAAAATATGGCTTCCTGAATCCAGGGTAAAGTAAACTTTATTGTCATTTAGAACTATACATGTGTAGCCTAAACAAAATTTCTTGTATCAGCTCAATTCTTGCAATTACAAAGGAAAGTGAAACAACACATATGAGTAGAGGAATAAACATAACTAACAAATACGATACTATTCCCAATACATGCAAGAAAGAGTAAAGACATTTACCAACACTCATAAATGAAAAGAATACCCTCCACTGAGTTAAATGAACTACCCTATTTAAAGTGCAAAACACACTACAGATTAAACGCCTAAGTTATTTGTCTAATATTATTAATATTAATATTAATAAAGGTGTTTGGAAAAAAAATGTTCTTCTTTTTAATTTACTGAGTAATACCTACTTTGTAATATTCCCATAACTTTGGCCAGTTTCTCAATTTGTACGTATGTTGTCCACAACATCTTTGAAAGAAAATTTAATCTATCACTCAACATAAAGGCATGGGAAGTATAGCACTTTGGCAATTAGTATAATTAATTATGTATACTAGGTGCATGCATCCACATAACTATGTAGTTCAGAAGTGATGGTTGCAAATTGGCAGGGAATAAGACTGCTACAGGAAATTCATGATCATGATAACCCACTATTTCTAAAATGTGTACGTGATCCTTTAGAAAGATGTGAAAGAAGGATGAAATGACTGCAACATGGTCATTCCTAATTATTTTATCCATTTCCTTTCAATAGTGAAAAATAATTTGTTATGTTAACCCACTTCTGTTGTCTTATCCCTGTAGGTAATCATGCAACAGAACAACTTCTTGCCATATTTAAGAGCAACACAAGGTTCAAAGACATTATCCCCTCTGCACCAAACAAATAGTGTGGAGTCCTTACACCGCACTATCTTTCATTTTTTCCCTCAAGAATACTGCTTATTCATATTATAATATGAAATAAAAGGAATGTGGTAAAACATCTTTTCTACAAAAATTCACTTTCTGGGTTATTCTAAACAATGTAATAAAACAAACATAGAAATAGGACACGTACAATTGGCAGGCATTAATAGTACATCTTGATGGCAGGCATTAATAGTACATCTTGAGAGCAGACTATTCCAATGAAAATAATGGCATATTGTCTTTTTAATTTGTGTTATATATTGGGCCGGATTCACAAAGGCTTGCATGGAGTCTAAGAGTAGAGTAAGACTCCATGCAGCCAGCATGTTCACCGAGCGATCCAGGAACAGCCGGTAGGGGCGTGCAACAGAGCTCTCAAAACGAGTCCTACACGGACAGAGCTTGGATATGCAAATTACCTCAATTGCAGGTGAAAGCTATGCAAATTAGGTAAATTTGCGATCCAGGAAACCCGAATCTGTTCAAGTAGGAGTAGTGTTATTTGCAGAAATGTACTCAGTTGACAACTGAGTATGGTTCTGAAAATAGCAAAACGGAGCCGTGACAGCTCCAGAAAAAGGGTGCATTTACATGAGTAAGCATGCCAATGGCCAAAAATACTGCCACTGGCAATGTTAAGTGATGCAAAATAAAAATAAAATAACTTTTTTTTATCCCGATCTCCGGGGTTGAAGCGTAGCGCAGCGCCACGCAAATGCGCGGCACTCTAAAAAACAGAAAATCAATAAAGAAGATCCACAAATGTGGATTTTAATGCTAATATGAATTTACAATGCAAGTGAATGGCAGGCTGAAGACAACATGGCCACCGAGTAGAGGTTGCTAAGGGGGGAAGCTCAGTCTAAGAGATGTAACCAAACATTAGTAGGCAATCCAATGCAAATGAGGGTTAGGATAGCGAATCGCAAGTTTACATAGCAAATGAGCACAGTCAGTGGAGTGTAGGAGTAGGATAAGGGGAGTAACAGAGTAGAAGATAGGTGACATCATGAGGGGGGTATGTATGAAAGAATGTAAGCTCATTGGAGCAGAGTGGCATGTGTCAGCTGTCATTTACACATCATTGAAAGAGGTGTGTCAATAGGTAGGCTAGGTAAAGGCAAAAATTTGAAGGTGTATGCCGTGGATAACACCAAAGTTTCTTGCTGAGCGTGTATGCGTGCGTGTGCGCGCCTGTAAACCTGTGTAAGACAGTGTGCGCACGTGTAAGCGTGAGTGCGCGCGTTTAAGCCGGAGTAAGCATGTATAAGGCTGTTTAAAGAGTTGTAAGCACATTTGTGCTGGTCTGCACGCGTTTTAACAAGAATAAGCAAGTTTTAGTCTGTGTAAGCATGTGTGCACGCGTGTGAGCTGGTGTGAGCGTCTTTGTGCGTGTGTGCGTGGCGCTGCCCCCCCCCCGAGGAAACAGAAAGGAAAAAGGAAGCACAACAAATAGTAGGAAGCTACCAGGGAGTACTAGCAGAGCTAGCAGGTGAAAACAATCAGAAGCAGGCAATTACACAGGCAGTACACTAGCCCAGCCCAGCCCAGCACCTAAAACACTGCAAACAACAGTCCATTATGTTTCTCTCAAGAGACACTGCAACACTGCAGTAAGCTAATAGAAGTGAAAACTGAAAAAGCTTTACTGAGACAAAGAAATGTTAGGGGCTGCCATTGCTGTTATAAGGCAACATATGCAACATGCTGAGGGTGGTGACAATGCGAATGCTGCTGGACAACCCACAGTGAGGAGATGGAGAAGAGTGTACAGGCCCAGGGTAACCTACCAGGGTCTAAATGAGCTGGAGATAGTGGAGCGCTAGAGAGTGGACAGAAACCTCTTGCAGCAAATTTTTGAGCTGTGCAGGCCACGCCTCACACACAGAACCAACAGTGGGGAACCCATCCCAGTGGAAACCTAGGTATGTGTTGGCCTAAGAATATTAGCAACAGGTACCTTCCAGAGACCAACTGGTGATATGATGGGGATATCACAGGCATCAGCATCCAGGGTACTGCACCAGTTCCTGTATGCCATGTCAGCACATGTCAGTGATCATGTATATTTCCCCAGTTCCTGTGAGGTATTGCCCAGCAATATGCGTCTCTTCCAGCAAATAGCGGAATACCCTGAGGTATTGGGTGCAATAGACTGCACGCACATATGCATCAAAGCACCAGCCGGTGAGCGGGGTAGGGTCTACTTCAACCACAAGGGTTCTCTTCTATCAACTGCCAAGTCGTGTGTGATGCCCAGGGCATAATACTGAATGTGTGTGCTGGCTGTCCTGGAAGCTAGCATGATTCCCATATCTGGCATCTGATGCAGCTGTACCAGACATTTGCCAGCGAGGACATCCCACATGGTCACCTAGTGGGGGATGCTGGCTATGCACTGGAGCCGTGGCTGATGACACCCATCAGAAACGCACACACACCTGAACAGGAATGTCATAATGAGGCACACACACAGACACGAAATGTAATTGAGCGTGTGTTTGGGCTGCTCAAGTCACGGTTCCGGTGCCTGGACACATCTGGTGGAGCCTTGCAGTACTCACCAACTACATGTACCCAAATTGTCATGGTATGTGCTATGCTACATAATATGATCCTGCGAAACCAGCTGCAGCAGGACCAGCATAGGCCTGGGCCAAACAGCCCCCCACCATTGCCAAGGCCATCACAGGCAGAGCGTGACTCGGAGTAGGAACAACCTCAGCCTGCCCCAGTAGGCAGAAGGAGGCATGCCCAGTATGCTTTGGCCTTGGCAAAGAAGCAACGCATAGCACATACACTGGCACAGTAGGAACTCTGGAAATGATACCTCTCTCTGACTCGCACATATAGTAAAAGGGATGCCTAAGTTGACACTACCTGCTTTCAAACATGTATAGGGACTGTAGTATGTGCATCCAACATAGGCAGCCCTGCAGCACCACCTGAGGCATGATTGCCATGTGTTAAGCAATATAAAGCAGTGCTAAACAGCATTTACCACCATGTAGTATATGTAAACAAAATCGTACACACCAACTAGCACAACTGTGGTCAATGTTGAGTAATATTGGGCAACGTCCAGCAATGTTGGTTAATATTGAGTAATGTCGGACAAGCTTGGTCTAAGTAGGGCATAGCTGAACAAAAGCCAACATGCTCATATTTGCTCTACTGGCCCTTAAGCAGTCTGGTCTGCTCAGTATAAAAATATAAAGCAGTGATGGGCCTCGTACCCAGGATACTGTGCACTATAGTCATAGTACTGAACCACTAAACCATGACAGTATTGCAGTGGTCAGCCTGTATGAAGAAATGTTGATAAGTCTATGCAAAGTATCTCATGGAAACCCTGCAGGCACAACATAATCTCTGTTGAGTTATGACACAAAGGTGAGTCCTGCAGTAAGAATAGAACCTGACTTTCAACACACACAGTATAAATGTTAATATTGGTCATGTTCACACACATCAACAAATGTAGTGGACCTCAGACAGCAACATACTGAAAGGTCACACTGGGCATGCTCACACACTTGAATAAATGAGACAAATGTCAGGCAACAAAACACGGAAAGCCTGAACTGGGCATGCTCACACACTTAGGCCATGTCTGAGTACAGTAGTGGGCCACACATATCTGGCAGTTGCATGTGTTAACCCAGGAACCTCTCACTATCCAGCAATCTGCCCTGTGCACACAGTTATATGACAACAGACACATATATAATATAGTGGAACACTGTCATAATCAAATATGTTCTGCAGATACCTAAGTTGTTCATAGAAACTGGGAAAGCAAAGATGATAAAAACCTGCAAACAGTATCATCAATAAACATTGTGCATCCCGAACATTATCATAGGTTCAGAGGTCGATACTAGGCTATCTGCCCTAGGGCATGTACAAGCCTAGCCAGAGTGTGTTTGGCTTTCGCAACCCTGTCAGATTACTACACTGTGCCTGTGAATAGTAGGTCACACAAGATAGCCCATTTACGTTTAGTCTATTGTGCCTCTGTCTAGCAGGGACCCAGAAGATATCCCAGGGGTAAATATACGATCACTCATCCACTTGTCAAGATGTCTCCTGTAGGTGGTCAGTGGGTGGCTCTGCCTATGCGAAACCGGGATTACAATCCGGAGTGAGTGGAGCCTCTGGGATAAGAATCTGTCCCTCCAGCATGTCCTATTAACATCTGTGCTGAGGTATATGTCCCTGGAGTGTGTAGCTCCAAGGGAGTCGGATATCCTGAGGTGGAGCACGTCCATTAATTCTGGGTTGGGTATTTCCGTAAACAACAGGCACACATCATATTCGAGTAGGCGGTAAGCGACTGAGTAGATCTGGAGTTACTGTATCCGAACTGTGCAGGGCATCCATGTGAGTCCCTAGATCTGCTTGTTGAGGAGCTTTTGTGGCCATTACAGTTGCTGCAGGTGTCGGGTAAGGTACATCCCAAATGTGGCATTGTAACCAAGCATGGTCATGATGAGTATAGGGGCACAATGACCTCACTTGATCTAGATGGGAAACCATATGGAATAAGGTGGGCTATATAGAAGGTCTGTCTAACCACTTTGGCAATGTGATTGTCAAAGGCGAGAGTACGAACAAGTCGTGTCCCCAAACCCCTAACAACTCCTACCGTATTTAATGGATTACTACATATGTGGTAATGTGTGAGCATGTTGTTATTCGCAAAGGGGATGACTATGCAACTAATGGCATTTAGCTGTAGGCCATGGCTCAGGCACCAGTCATCCATCTCTGTGAGACCCTGTTTGAGTATGCATGTGCCAGCTGGAGAGTTGATTATGGCACCCAGTTTGCAGTCATCTGCGAAAATGGTCACCATATTCCTCCTGTGTTATCCTGTATGTCAGACAAATATATACTGAACAAGAGAGGTCCCAGGACTGAGCCTTGTGGGATGCCACGTGTAACTGGTGTATAGTCAGACATGGCACCTGCAATACTGACCATGTGGGTGCTATCCCTGATCCAGATAGCAATCCATCATGTGAGATATGTGTCGATATCGATGCTGGTGAGCCTATGCATAATGGCCGAGTGGGGTATTGTGTTGAAGGGTTTTGCAAGGTCCAGGTAGGCTGTGTGGACAACCGTCCCTACATCGATGGACCTGGTAACCATTTAAAGAATACAAACAGGTTCAAGAGGCAAGATCTGCCCACAGCAATGCTGAAATGTGTAGGACACAGTGTCTGTAGGTTCTTGATGTCTATGTGTATGAGTCCCATGACAATACGCTCCATAGCTTTGCAGAACAGGCTAGTTAGGCTTATAGGGCGATATTGTCTGTGGTCCGTTGCGGCAGCAACTCTGTGGAGCGGGGCCACTGTCGCTGTACGCCATTCCTTGGGTATATATCCTGTAGTAACTCTGATATTGAACAGTGACTTAATGTGAGGGTTACTTCTGTCATGAAGCTCATGTAAGACGCAGGCCGGGACACCGTCTGGTCCCATTGATGCTGTGTTGTCTGCTTTTGGGAGGGCAGCACTCACCTGTTTATTTGTGATGTCAGGGAGGTTACACTCTGTTGGGATGGATAGTTGCTCCTTAGGGGAGATGGGGGGAGACATCTACACTGAACCTGTTTGCCAGGATGTTGGCAATGTCAGTGGGTTTAGGGTATGTTTAGTCAGTATGCAGTAACTCACAGCATATCAGTGAGTGTCCACCCAGGTTCCTGACATAAATGAAGAAGGCCTTGTGATTGTCCTATGTGTCTGGTGCAATTGTCCGTTAGAAGCGGGCCTTAGATAAATTCATGAGTGATCATAGCTGTCTGCTAGTACAGATCACAGATGCCTTCCTTGTCTGGGATTGTGCTCTATCATGTAGTAGCTTCCTCCTTTCATTGTATAGCTTATTAATGGCTGGGGTCTACCAGACAGGTCCTCTGCCATTGGAGGAGTGAGTCTTGTTGTTATTTGGGATAGCATGATCCATGCAGTCCACTAGGTGTCCATAGAATGTGTATGTAAAGGATTCAGCAGTCTGAGCCGTATTTACCACTGTCCCAGGGTCTCTGAAGGATACCACCTTGCTTTGGAGAAGTGAGATGTTTGCTTATGAGAAGTTCACCAAGATTACCCAGGATGGGTGTGGGGACGGGATATGGATGTCCAGTGAGATAAATGTATGTTCTGACCTTACCAATGAGGGGTATATTGCTGGTGTGGAACATAGAGTCCCCATGTTGGTGATGTTTTCCCCTCTTGTGGGTGTGGTGACCAGTTGTGGAATAGCATATGAGTTTACAAATAGTAGCAACTGTTGGGCGAGGGTGTTGGGGCTTGAGTAGTATCCCCAGTCAATGTTTGGGTATTTGAAGTCACCCAATATAATGGGGAGACCTTCATATTCTCCAGTGTTCCCAGGAAAGCTGAGTGTGGTACCTGAGTTTGGGAGGGTGGTCTGTAGCAGGCAACAAACTGAAAGGCAGTTTTGTACAATGTTAGTTGCATATGTATGGTCTGTGATGCTTCGTGCAGTGCTACTAACCCGGAGGTGTGTGTATCTGTGATGTACATGGATACTCCCCCTATTTGTGTTGTCCATTCCGAGTCTTGTGGTCAGAAAGCATGGTATGAAATATAACCTGGTAGTGCTGGTGTGCATTTGTGAGCCTGAACCAGGCATCCGTTAGTGCACAGATATCGCTATTCTCCATACTGAGGAGAGTCCTGAGTGGGCGCAATTTGAGGGTAACACATCTGGTGTTGAGCAGCATTACCCTTAGTTTCATTTACTCTGTAATGTCTATAGAGTTGGGTTTGTCTTTTGAGCCCCACTTAAAAAAGGCACTATGGTGGTAGCAAGAGCCTTAGCCAGTAATCGAAAGTCCAAGGGTGACAGGTGCAAGCTCTCCATAGCGAAGCTACGTGGCATGTTGAGCATGTCACCCCAGGCTGACATACACTGGATCCCCTTTGAATGACACCAATATGTTAGCCAACTGTTAAACGTGATAAGTTTGTCTGTATACTGTGACATCATACTTGGTGAGTGTAAGATGCTACACAAGGTCAGGGTCATACTGGCCTGGCCTACATGATCAGAGAGTTCCTCTATATATCATGTCATGTGGTCCAGGGAGGAACGTCTGAGGTTTTACGCACCAGCATGGACAATGATGGAGCCATTTCTGTACTTGCTTGGAGTGACCTGAGTGCATGTGTTATGTGGCGGATCCTGGTACCCGACAGACAGCTCAAAGTGACCATCCCCTTGTTCAGCCTGGTGCGTGGGACGTCAGTGTGTCTGACAATAAGTGTCACCTATTACAAGTGTATTAGGTGTGTTGCTTAGCCCAAAGGGCAGTGATTGTGTGGCACACTGACATTGTGAACTATGTGATATGTGGGTATTGTAGTGGGGTAGCAGTTGTTTGTGTGTCTGCTTTGGAGGTCTCTGTTGCTTAGGCAGAGTTTATTTAGAGCCTCCGAGTATGTTTATGTGTGATAATGTGGTTTGATTGCTGTCGCTATAGGTTTATGTGAGACTGATATGTGGTGTGTGTGGTTACCTTCACTACCTGATAGACTGTGCCAGTCATGGGTCGAGAGAGCTCAGCCTCCTGTATGTCTATATAGTTGCATCTCTCACATATATCGGAGTTTGTTGGGAGGAGGAGAGGGTTGTCTGTGTACATGAGGCAGTTGTGACATTGTGTCAAAATCACAATATTCACCAGCTAGACTGGAGAGTGCACATGAAACCGACCCCTGGACATGCTAGCATATTATGATGACATACTCTGTAGACTGATCACAAAGGATCAGTAGGGTGTTAAGTGTGTAAAAGAGTATAACAGGGATTAGTGCTCAGGTTTGTCAGTGTTTTGTAAAGAGTAGCTGCGAAGGAGTCCAGACGAAATCATGACACCTCCTTCAGCTATGTCATAAATAGCAATGTACACTCATATATGTCCTGAGTCAGGGCCATCTGTACCTGACTGACAATGCCAACATCCTGTCAGACAGGCCCATATATACATACCTACCTCCCACTGACGAATGTCCCTATCATCATACCTGGAGATATCACATGTAGAATGGGTGAACAGCTCCCCCAAAGCCGAAAGCATGGCAGCAATTGGATTACATTGTTTCCCTATATATGTCATGAATGAACTACAGAACAAACAGACCCTGCACCTGAACAGTCTGCTGAGCCTCACCCTCTCTACAGGATGTGGAACCGTTAAATGTGTTACAGCAACATATGGCACTCCCCACAAGTGCTGGTGCACAACACACCATGGGAAGTATAGTCCAGTAAGCCTATGAAGTCTGATATGCAAGGCCATGGAGTCCATCATGGTTGAAGTCATAAACAGAGCTATTGGAAGCTGAGAAACACACAACCCTACCAACTGTGGTATGTTCATGTGAAGATCATGGTTCCCAAACATGCTAGACTGTTTGCAAGGCTGCCACCCAGGACATACATCACTGAACGGAGCTACACATGTCTCACATAGACTTTGAATAGCCCTTTATCAACATCCCAGATACATGTCGTATCTACAAAGCCAACAATCTGTGCATAAATATGTGTTGACATATGAAGGAATGTCAATTTGTCCTCAGATAGATCACACAAGCTAAGAATTATGTGGTCCTGTTGAAGCTGTTGACACCTGCCGACCCACATGGCTCATTCCTGGGATTGCATAAAACAAAGTGTACACACATTATCATGTCCAGTCTGATAATGTCAGCATCCTACAAATATAGCAGGAGAAAAGAAACCACCCATTAAAGCATAGAGCGTGCCATGTTAATGTGTATCTCTCTAGTATCATAACATAATTAGGTAGGGGTCTGAATCCTGCAATTGCTGACTGTGTGTGTGTGTGTGTGTGTGTGTGTGTGTGTGTGTGTGTGTGTGTGTGTGTGTGTGTGTGTATGTATGTGATCTCCTTTGAGAGGAATGCCCTTTTTGGAGACTGGGAAAACACATTAAAAGAGGTACATTCCTCTTTGGAAAGTCTGATGATGTCAGCATCCTACAAATATAGCAGGAGAAAACAAATCACCCAGTAAAGCATATAGCACGCCGTGTTAATGCATATCTCTCTAGTATCATAATATAGTTAGGTAGGGGTTTGAATCCTGCAATTGCTAACTGTGTGTGATTTCCTTTGAGAGGCGTACCCTTTTTGGAGACTGGGAAAACACATTAAAAGAGGTACATTCCTCTTTGGAAAGTCTGATGATGTCAGCATCCTACAAATATAGCAGGAGAAAAAAAAACACCCAAGAAGGTATATAGCGTGTCGTGTTAATGCTTATTTTTTAGTATCATAACATAGTTAGGTAGGGGTTTGAATCCTGCAATTGCTGACTGTGTGTGGGGGTGTGTGTGTGATTTCCTTTGAGAGGAGTGCCCGTTTTGGAGACTGGGAAAACACATTAAAAGAGGTACATTCCTTTTTTGGAAAGTCTGATGATGTCAGCATCCTACAAATATAGCAGGAGAAAACAAAGCACCCAATAAGGCATATAGCGTGTCGTGTTAATGCTTATCTCTCTAGTATCATAACATAATTAGGTAGGAGTTTGAATCCTACAAACACTGATTGGGTGTGGGGGTGTGTGTATGCGTGTGATTTCCTTTGAGAGGAGTACCCTTTTTGGAGATTGGGAAAACACATTAAAAGAGGTACATTCCTCTTTGGAAAGTCTGATGATGTCAGCATCCTACAAATATAGCAGGAGAAAACAAATCACCCAGTAAAGCATATAGCGCGCCGTGTTAATGCATATATCTCTAGTATCATAACATAGTTAGGTAGGGTTTGAAACCTGCAATTGCTGAGTGTGTGTGTATGTGTGTGACACTGTTGGTCAATGCAGTGTGGGTTTTGCTTTTACTATGACATATCAGGATTAAAACAGTATGTGCATTGCACACATCAGGTATCTGTGTGGCAAATAAATATACGTACATGTGACCTCAATTAGTACATAGGTGTGAAGCCTGCATACCACATAAATACATTTGTTTCCTTTGACAGATTGTGCCGCTGCTTCTCAGATCATAGGTCACATATGTATGTATGTGACAAGGCCGGCCACTGTAGTGATCTGTGGCCAAGGTCATCTATACCACACACACCCATGACAGTTACTATAGAGTAGTGTGAGTGAGGGTACATTCCTGGGGTATATGTCAGACATGTTCATACACAACAACGACTGGCAATAATGGACAGTCATTATAGGTGTACAACAGCCTTGTGGATATGCATGCAGGCCCCTAATGTCTTATGTGATACACCGAGGGACTCCACAATACCTCTGGATATGTGGATACCAAGGGACAGATGACATAACACGTGGCTGTAGGTACACATTGGTACCCAACATACATGTTGGGGGCTACCACCTATGTGGTACTGTCAGGATAGTATGTATAGTAAATGCGGATGACTATGCCATAGTCGGCTTAGTGCAATACAGCATGTGTCGGACAACAGGTATCTGTCTGTATGATACCCTTGTGTAGGATATGTGTCCCATCCAGAGAATGCATTGTAGGCCAATGCATGCATTTCCAGATGTGGATGGACATATCCCTAGTGTGTTTGCATGTACCTAAGAGGCCTATATGCCAAACAGGTGTGGTCCCAGGAATGGGTGATGGTCAATACCACTGGTTACTGTTATAGTATAGTACCAGAAGGATCCCACTGTTACTGAGTTCCCTACAACTGTGTGTCAGTTGTCAGGACATCATCTAATGATTGATTATAGTCATGCTGTTGAGGTTGTGTATACTACCAGAATGCAAAACATTGACAGATATTAACATTATCACCCACAGCATAGTGTCAACCCATGTCATACACACATGTGTACCCATGTTAGTACATATCTGTAGTAGAATGCATACTGGCCATCGAGAGATACTATGAAATATTAACAATGTGTAAAACAGGGTATGTCACACGTCCCATGTGTCCACTATGCACATACATGCAGACAGTGTGCACACACCATGTTCACAGATGTACACCTGCTAATCTGTACTGCACACATCACACACATACTGTCCACTCACTAACATATGCTGGCAACATTATACACTTCAGCCAAGTGGCACATGGCCGGACAATACATACTCAGACCTAACACTGGTGTAAACAATGCTACATTGACAATCAGAGCTTAGATGCATCATGCCTGCTCAGATATACCTACAAGGATATCATTACACTTTCCTGTTGACAACTTGCTAATATTGCTACACTGCTATAATGTCACCCTGTGCATCAGCACCATGTTAGCCTGTTCCTGCATCAATGTTACAGATGACAGGAGGTGGCACAGGTGTCATCATATGCACAGGGTGTGTTGTTGGTTTGCCAGAGCCCGACATTGACCCATCCAATCGATGTGTGTGTGTGTGTGTGTGTGTGTGTGTGTGTGTGTGTGTGTGTGTGTGTGTGTGTGTGTGGGACAACAGTATAGCATGGGCCAATGTTGATGTAATGTGTGTGTGTATATGTGAGCCCTAGTTGTTTGGTTAATGTGTGTGTGTGTCTGCATGCTCCACCATGTGGCTGCCATATACTGGAGGTTGTGGGACAGCCACAGACTGTACCTGCCAGGCTGTACAGATCACTGTCTCCAGCCATGGACACAGTACCTGTGCCTGGCAGGGGTGCTACGGACAGTATCGGGTACCAACCCTGACTGGGTACTATCATCAGAGGCAGAGGTATGTCGAGTGGACCCATGTCCCTGCTGGGACTGGCCAGAGACACGTGCACGTGGTCTACTAGGACGGTCAATTGACAGGCCAGCCCCAGCATTGCTGGGGCTGGTGCTGCCACTACGGGAGCGGCTGTGATCTGTGGGCTGTCCGTGACGACTGCCAGCTGTTGATGTTGCTGGCATGCATCCACATCGACGTCTCACCCATCCCGTATGGTCCTGCCTCATGGAAAACACATTGTGGAGGGCATCTAATGTCTCCCCCCAACGTCTATCAATGACCTTGGTGTAATTCCGGATGGCACCGGCAAGGTCACAGATGCTGTCATTGATAGCGGTGTAATGGGCCCTCTGCACCCTTAGTCCCTGTCTGGTGTACCGTTCCATACGTGCCTGTACCTGCATTACAGCCTGGAACATACTCAAGGTTGTAAGACCTGTGAGGGCATGTCTGCCAGGGGCAATACGACCAGCGGTGCTCCCCCGAGAACCCCTGGACATCTGCCTATGTGATACCATTCCAGGAATCTGGGTATGGCTGCTGTGAGGGGATGCAAGTGCCATGGACACCACAGTATCCTGGTCAATGCCAACTGTATGCTGTCCCTCAGCTAAGGCCATTGGTGATGAGGGATTATTGGCAGTATGAGTGTGCGCATAGATGGGGTTGAATGCTGTGTACTGTCGATTGGCGGACCAACGACAGACCCTGTCAAACCTGCCTGTGCCACAATACATGTCTCATCATCTCCACTATTTGTGGCAGTGACTTCAGGTTCCCTGCTGCATTCAGCCACCCCAAACTCACCACCTGTGAGAGGAAGACAGTAAACACACTTTACAATCTGTACATGATGCTAGCACACATACACACATGCACACATGGACACATGAACACATGCACACATGCACACATGAACACATGAACACATGAACACATGCACACATGCACACATGAACACATGCACACATGAACACATGCACACATGCACACATGCACACATGAACACATGCACACAAATACACTCCTCACTACAGCAGATACACACACACACCAGCAATCCAACACATACTAAATAGTGGGTGAAGGTGGGTGACAGTATCACAAGGCAAACAGTCACCTCACATGTGTCATTATGCAGAATATGTGTTGCTCAAGACCATGCAGTGTGAGTGTAGACGGCCCTATTTAATGACAGTATACATGGCTTTGATGCATGTGTATAGTTGTTCAGTGATTGGCTACACCCTGGAACACAATGTGTACATGGACACAACATTACTGTGCAAGTATTATCAGCTCTGCAATGTCCTGTGCACCATCACTCACAGGTATACATACCATGGCTGCATGTGTTATCTGTGTGACACATAGATTTCCATGTCTGATTACAGTGTCTGTGTCCATAGCAGATAATACTGGGCACAGGTGTAGCACATGCATGCTATGCACACTCATGGGATGAGTGGTGCATGTAGATGTGAAGGAATCCAGATGCTTGACATGGCCATTGTACAGTGGTTATGGTGAGTGTGGGACATATTGCAGATATGTCGGTGCCTGCCATGACATGGCATGCTACACAACTGCAACATTAAACATCACACATACCCAATGTGTGTCATGTGACCTATACACCCGATCGCATTCCAGGACATATATGTGTCACTTTGTACAGATGGTGACTGCTATGCATATTGTGTATACTGGCATATGTAAGCACACACACAACATGCTATGCATATTGTGTATAGGTGCATATGTTTGCAAACACACAACATTGAGGTGCAGCAACGTCTTACAGCAAACATGCACAGCATGCATTATGCGTAGGTGTGTTACGTGTACATGGCCTACACTTCACCTATGACATGCACATTTCATTACCAACATTGCAGTTATACCACACTCACCAGCATGGATCATCTGCCCTGCTGTCATACCAGAGGGACCTACGAGAATATGAGAGAGCTTGTCAGTGGCCAGAACTGTGGCATTGCTACTGTGGGTTTGCTAAACTACAGTAGAACAACAGTTGACAGTCACAGGTGCACAGATAATATTCCAAATATCCGTATTGCACAACACTAGGCAGCACAACTGCTAAACACATAGTACACATCTCACGTAGACATAATCTAACAATACAGGTAACTGTAGTCTACAGATAGGGCATGTTACTGCACGCTCCATGTGAACATGCTGGGTGGCTCTGGCCTCCATGACGACACATGTCTGTGGGAGTTGCTGTTTTTCTCCAGGAGCCACCACGCTTAGGAGCAGCTCCTCCACTCTGGTGAGGGGGGGATGAATGGCCACCTCACCACCTGTGGCAAGCTGTTGTCTATGGATATCAGACGCACGCCGCCGGACATGTCTAATTAAATCACTGCAGTAATGGCGTACCTGCTCATATGTCCGGTTATGCATGCTTATGTCATTTACCCGATGAACAAGATCTTGCCACAGTGCAGTCCGCTCATGCTGGTGCTGGCTGCTTCTGCAAAACAACAGTGTATAGTGCTGCACCAGGCTTTGCTGGATCACCTCTTCCTCCTCTGCTGTGTAAGAAGGGTTACATTGGTGGGCCATCAGGCTGAAAGAGAAATGAACAATATGTGTGAGCGAGTCCTGTAGCACACTTTACACCCTTAACCACAGATATCACTTCACTGCCATATATACCATCCGTTTTTCTGTCAGAGGATACACACGTTCAATACCACATATTGGTTCTCAGGCCACAGCTGACTAACAGTGTCTGGCACACTCTATATATCAAACCACTATACAACAGTACCTGGCACACTGTTTGTGACACAATGCACAACCTCGCCACAGGGGTATATATCACGCTAATGCACGAACAAAGATGTCATCCATTGCAATGAATGTAAAGTACAGTTACAGTAGTACCAGTAAACCACCCTAGTCGTTGATTTCATAGCCCTGCCTAACATATGTGCACAGTTGTTAATATAGGTGGCATACTGCTGTAACAGAGTATATATGTTGCTAGATACACACGTATACCCTGTAACACACATATGATTGCGGCCATGTACAGGCATAATTACACACACATCAGACAAATATGCAACACACCACTGTATGCCAACACAGATGAGCTTTACCTGTGTACCACACAGTACTGTGTGCCACTACTTACAAATCCTTATGCCTGAGTTATGTCCTCTGTGGAGACTACAGGAAACACACAAGACAGTGTTTCCAAGCAGTGTGAACACACACCATACTGTGCTGTTTAGGCCTACAGCTTCAGGTAGTACTACAGTTCATATGGGAGTCGGGTTCTCCAGCAGTACCACTCACTAAGCATACATGTATTGCTTTAGCCTACAATGGGACACCACAGTCGTCAACAAGGAACTACGTCACATCATATGCCATACTACTATATCTGCCTAACAATAACATACACATCTTTTGCTGGCCTCACAGCTAGGATAGACACTACCATGTCAGATACAACTTCACATTATGCTATCATACCTTTACAGACCTTGCACACATTCAAGGTTACACTTATTCAACCCCACATAGCAGGTACTGCATTGAGTACATGTGTGAGTGCATAGTGTCATATGTAGGTGAGATGCTATTGGCCCTAGGGCCTACAGCAGCCTAGCCATATGCTACCCTGGCCTTTGCCACACATGTACTTTGATTTCATTTGCCCCTGTCAACCAGAACCACAGAGGGCATTCCTGGGGTGTATTACCAATCTCCCAAACAATCATCAGGGGTATTTATGACAACTGCTAATGAGGAGCCTAGTTTGTTATTGCTAGGTGGTCTATTCCAGAGTATGGCATATCTCTGAGATAGGAACCTATCCCTTGAGCATGTGCTGTTTAGTGAGCTGACAAGGTTTAGGGCCCTAGAGCATGTAGCCTGGAAGGATTGTGATATGTTGCCATGGTGGTTGTCACACAGCTATGGGTCTGACATACCTCTGTATGTCCGGCAGAGGTCACCTCTGTGTGGGCGGTATGCAATACAGTCTAGCTGTGGTTTTGCGAGTCAGTCTGCATAGGGCATCTGTTTGAGGCCACTATTACCCTTTGTGAGGTATGTCTGTGGCCTTTCCACTTGCTGTAGTTGTCATTTGAGGTACATACCACACGGAGCATTGTGATGAGTAGAGGGGAACACTGACCTATATTTCCCTAGGTGACACACCTGTTGTCATGACACATACCACATAGACAGATTACAAGTCTAGTGTGCCACTGTCTTTATCAAAGGGGAGGCTACTGTGCACCTGTGTCCCATGTTCCCTTATCACATCTTCAGTGTTAGGTAGATTTCTACCTATGTGGTAGTTAATGGGTGTTTTGGAAAGGTGGAATGGCACTGCAGTATCGGCACTTGTCTACAGTCCATGCCTTGGTCACCACACACCTGTTGCAGTACATATGACCCCATGTCTCTCTCTCTATATATGTATATATATATATATATATATATATATATATATATATATATATATATATATATATATATATATATACATATCCATACACATACATGTACACATCCATTGCTGTACATATAGATGTACATCTAGGCACATGTACAGTCCACCTTTCATGGTGGGGATATCACTTATGCGACAGTTGTGGGATGTACAGTTATGTGATTATATTGCACAGTGTTGTGCAGAATGCAGTTTGGTGTCCTCAGCCCATGTAGCTTTAGCAGGCCTCACTGGATGTAACACAGCAGATCTGACAAATTGGTCCCACAGCATTTAACCACCACATGACATATATCAGCACTGCACGCTGTTTTCTATGCCTCACACTACGACCTACATAGATATATGCACATAACAACCTTCAACAACATATATGTGTCCACCCTTCACTAACAGTTACAGTATGTCCCTTGCCCTATGCACATGTGCAGATACAGATAGATACGTACTGCTGCCACATATGGATGATTTGCAGTGTGTAGAGTACTCTTCAGGAACATCTACTACATGCCAGCACATACATATGAGTTGCATACCTTACCTTTGTTTTCCCTGCTCCATCTGTTGTTACTGTTTTGTTGTTTTTTTTTTTGTTTTTTTTTTGTTTTTTTTTATTTTGGTTGTTTGTTTTGGGATTTCTCTGTCTGTTTCTGTTCCTGTCTCTGTTTCTGTCTCTTTTCTCTGTGTCTCTGTCTGTGTCTCTGTTTCTCTCTCTCTCACTATCACTCTCTATCTCCCTGTTCTTGCAATGATATTATTGCATGTGTGGACAGCAGGTACAGCCTGCTTTTCTAGGTATCTGCACATGTGCATGTGACAGCCTCTGCACCAATTGCTGCCCACCATTCAGTAATTGCATGCAGCCTGCTGTGTGGTGATTGCAGTACTCACTGTGATTGCAGCCCACTTCTATAAAATGCTAGGTTAGGTAGGCGTAGCCCTTTCAGCTTTCCAAGGTGGGGCCCATGTTCATTTGCTCTGGACACCATTGTGTCAGTCAGAAAGTTGGTATATGTCTCTTATCTGAAGCTAGGGTTGTAGCCAGTGATATGCATGTTGTACTAAAACCTGAATGTTGCTGCTTCCAGTACACACTTCTCAGTGCAGACATGTACTTACCCCTCCAAATGCTAACACAGGATACATGGGAGTATGTACTTTCTTTCTGAATTAGACAATTAACTGCCATACAAATGTGGTTATTGCAATGTATTCCTGTGGCACATGCACTGTTTGTGTACTGCTATACTGTAATTATTAAGTTACTCACTTCTGAACAGTTTGTGGTTTGTTTGTGTTGACATTAGCACAGGCTGCTCAACACAACTGGACATATTTCAGTACTGAGTATGCCTACCTACACCCTTGTTTTTGCCTGAATACACAGGTATGTCGCACCTTTGGGTAGGGGTGCAGAGCTGCAAAGAGCATTTTTTATTATCGTGTGAGGTTTATCTTGCTGAACATACAGGGTTGCTGTGTACCTGTTAGTCTATCAAGGCAAGTAGTCTGTCTGGGTAGCTCCCACCTGTGGACATATCCAGATGGTAGCTAGAGGTTAGCCTATTATTCTTTGTCTGTGCACCACACCAGTCTTTTCAGCACTGGCACAATGGCATTGTCACAGTTGGTTGCTAGCAGTACATGGCTACATCCTGTGATATTTCTGTGTTGTACTCCTACATAAGGGCATGCTTGTGGAACTCCTTCCAAAGCTATTTGTAGAATGTGTAATAGCAGGAATGCTGATATGCCTGTGTGTTTCTGCCTCTGCCAGGCCTCAGATACTCTCAGGTATATATTTGAATGGCCTCAGTGAAAGGTACATATAAGTGAGATACACCTGCAATATATTACAGGCATATTGCAGTTGAGACTTTCTTGGGAATCGGAGCATATGTATTACTACACCTCTTCTGACGTGCAAGCAGTGTCTACTCTCACCTATTGACATTATTCATTAAGTGCGATTCCCCACTTTTCTGCCTAATGTTAGTACTTTTCAGAGTAATTCAGAGGGGCACAGCTAACATTTGTTTACAAATCAGGGACATCCCTGTAAAGCAGTCACAGTTGGGGAGTCTGGCCTCTGCCCTATTCAACTTTGCCAGTATTTATCCTGGTCTGATACTGTGTGGTGTTTGTAAGGTGCTACTGTAACATTATTCCCTGCTAGAATGGCTGGTTCTCTTTTCACAGTCATGTCATGCAATTCCACAACAACTGCTGGTAAAGGCCAACAGAACAGGATTTGTGTTATGCCATTCCTAATTTCCATTTACATTCCCTCATTGTAATGCATGATATATTTATTTCAGCACCAAGTTATTTGTATATCTGCTGTGGCTTAGTGGTAATTCATGCAGTCTATTGTGTCAATGGTCTGGGGTTCGAGACTGGCAGAGGTTTTCTCTTTTGCTGCTGAGCAGAACAAGGGCCCTGACATAGAGTGACTAAGGCACTTTTAAGCAGTTGTAAGTGGGTTTGCGCAGGTTTGCTTGGCGCTTAGCGATGCTTAGTTAAGCGCACACATGCGCACACTTGCTTAAACCTGCTTACTACTGCTTAAAAGTGCTTACTCCTGCTAACCCCTGCGCTAATTTCTTTGAAAGAAAAGAAAATGGGGAGATAGGAAAGTGGTGAAAAGGGGGGCACAAAGAGGGACAGACAGTAGGTAAACAAGCTCGGGATGTGCAGGACGGGTGTAGGGAAGGTCCATAGCTGCCCATTTCTTTACCAGCAACAGCTGTGCATATGCAGTACATTTGGAGTGATATTTGAAACCTTCCACCCCTGGGAGAGGGGTGAGGACAACAAAGTATGTTGTACTGCCAATTATAATTATCAGTTTACATGTCCAGCGGACATGTGTGCAAAATGGGCAGCTATGTATGGGGTGTAATTTTTTTGTGGGTACAGATTGCCCTTTTTTTTTTTTCAGGTGAGAGTGGAAAGTGAGGTAGAGGAAGTAGGTATGTTTGGGGAGGTAGGTTGGGGAGGTTAACAGACAAGACAAACAAGATGCATACAGGGGTGATGTATGACACATGGGGTGGGTGAACACAATTGACGGGGACAGATGTTTGGAAATCGCAAGCCCATGAGCCCACAGATGGTAACAGTGGAACTGAGATCCCCACCCATGGGCAGTCACCACTGCACCTTCACAGCCCCAAGGGTGGCTGTGCTGGGAGCTGTGTAGGATGGGCAGGCTCACCCATGAGACACGCCACTCTCACCTCGAGCTGGCGTAGGGAATCAGTGACTGAATGCTCGATCTCCCTACCACCACAGCCCGGACCCTTCAAAGGGTGACATGTGGCCCTTCTCCACCCACGCTTGCACGGGGGGATGAGCCCCATCCCCTGCAGCGCTTCCACCCGAAGGTGGCACAGGACCAATGGAGGAGGGGAGCCCGGGCTGGGCACCAGACCTGCTGGTGTCAGGTGCACTCGACAGCTGAGGAGGGACAGGTGGGTCAGCTGGGACCGGCCTTCCCATACGTTCTGTGATTAGGTGTGTTTAATTACAACATAAACAACATCATTCCAGATTAGTTGTAACAGCATGCAGTAATATTCCCATTAACCCAACACACCAAGGTTCCAACAGTTGAACAGCAAGCATAACACATGCATATATTGAACGACAGTGGATATTCCAACATCATGCAGGGATGATTGGTAGCAACAGGCCACCGTGATTGTGGTGTTTGAACAGGGCACATGCATCAAAGTGAATGCAAATATTTATAGAACAATAGGACATATGTCCAAACAAATATTTGAGATTACACATACCCATTGAGGTGTGGAATTGCATGGTTTATGCACATACAGTAGGGTGCAGAAAGAAACCTCAATTAACATCTTATAAGTACTTTTAGTCTACACTACACTACATTCCTAGTGACTACAAGTGTATATCCCCTATGTGTATTATTACACGTGCCAACATGCATTAGGTTGTGTAATGGGTTTGGCTAGTTCAATATATACCTGACCTATATCTGACATACTAACTGTCCAAGATGCAGATGTTACTGCTACATATTTCTTGATTTCATTTATATTTCTTTATCTACATATCTGTATGTTTTCACATGACATTTTCACTTCAATCTGTATAGAACCCTGCATTCTTGAAGCACACTCACATTTCTGGGGAACAAATTAACATGCTACTCATGTACCAGATTTACTTATGCATGCCAGCCAGTAACTGACTGTTGAGGACTGTATATATGCTTCACAGCTACTAGCACTTCCATCACCCACTTTAGATGGGACTGCACAACTCTGGGTTGCCAGCACTTATTAAAACAGTACTATTTGTATAATGCAAGGGTACAACAATATTTCAAAGTAAGTGACACAGACATACTCCAGGTTTTATACCTTTATTAATTACATTGCACACTTTTCCACAGGCTCGCTCCTTTATTTGATATAACAGTGTATATGGAAGACATATTCAAGACATATTATACCTTTATTAATAGGTTAGAACACTCTTTTTTAGGCTCGCTCACTGATTTTATATGACAGTACCTGAAGAGATATTACTCTGGACATATTTTACCTTTCTTAATGGGTTACTACACTCTTTTTTTCTGGCTCTCTGACTTTTTTATATGACAGTACATGCAGAGGACTTATTCAGGGCATTTTATGGCTGTATTATTGGACTACAACACTTTCTTTCATGCTTTCTCCCCTATTTTATATAACAATACATGCAGAATAATCACTAACCTGCCTGGTGGCGCAGCCTTAGCAGCCTATCTGCATAGGCTTACTGATTCGCAGCACGGTCACCTGCAGCTGTGAAGTAAATGAAGGGATATTGAGACATACCTATCCATTATACAGAATCAATTATCAATTCTTACATACTGCATTCCATGGCTACCTACTCAGTTGTGGGGCATCTTGCATTCCCACGGGCCTCCTGTATCCATTAGTTCAGGCGGTCCTGCTTCCATCTCTTCAGGTCTGCATGGTGGTGACGGACCTGTTCACCAGTCTGAGGAACGCCTGTGCCACTGGTGAGGCCATGAGCTGACTGGTTCCAAGCCTCTGCCTTGTACTCCGTCCCTTGGAACTGGCCTTGCAGGAGTCTTGACTCATGACAGTGGACAAGGAGCCAAACCATGTATTTCAACTCCTCGATGCCCCAACATTGTGCTCGGAAGCATGTACCCACTCCAGCACCAGCCATTCTAACTGCAGATGTGAGCTACAATCAGTTATGGTGAGTATTCCCGCCTATGGGGCTTATATATGCTGCATTTCCCGCACTTTTTTCTGATTGGCCATTTTTGAAAATTTTCAGCTGACTGCAGACCTGCTTAGTAATGGTTAATCTACCATTTCTAAGTATATGTATGTTAACAGTGGCTGTTTCTCCTAAGCTGTCATGGCTTAGTGGTTCAGTACTTTGATTATGGTGCACAGAGTCCTGGGTTCGAACCTTGTCATTCATTTTATTTTAATACTGTCCAAACAGGCTAGGGGGTGTGGCTGTGTTTAAGCAACTTTGCTCTACGTTGCTCCACGTTGCCCTACAGTGCCCTGGTTGGCGCGGCGCGCACGTCCACGCAAACAGATTGCGCTGGTTAAAGCACTATTTAACTATGGGCAATTCTATTGTGCTGGGTAAAGCACTATTTAACTCTGAGCAACTCTATTGCTCTGGGTAAAGTGCTATTTAACTCTGGGCAACTCTATTGTGCTGGGTAAAGCGCTGCTTAACTGCGGGCAATTATATATCAGGATCCTTTAAAAATATATATTTTCTTAACTGATACATAGGCTATTTCACTGCTTTTTACTAATATTTTAATCATATATGTCAGGTATTATTTCATATACTGATTTAAAACATAAATAAGAAGGGGAGTGGTGGGACTCGAATGCCTCCTCTTTGTGCGAACGCTCTACCATTACGCTATTGCTATTTGGTGTGATTTGCATAAACATTCTTTCTTATGCTCTTCCATGTCGGAATTGCTAACTGCAGCTAAGCAATGGGCACACCCGCGCACACACGTGCAAATACGGGCAGCTATTTCGGGAATTTAAAAAAAATAAAATTAATGTTTTACTTTTTATAACTGTGATGGGGGTTTACAATGTCATGGAGTGCGGTGTTGGGTGCAAGGACATTTGAGCGGACACACTCTTGTGTGTTTTCATTTTACTTTTTGAACCCTTGCAGGGGCATGGACATTTAGACTGCTCGGCAGTTGGACACACCCCCTGCTTTCCTACACGGTCCGTGTAAGACTTACGGTTGAGTCAGCGTGCCCTCATGAATATTCATGGCATGCTGATGTCATACTGTTCAACTGCAGCCTCCGAGTAAGACTTATTAAGTCTTACACAGAGGATTTGTGAATCCGGGGGATTGACTTTACATAAGCAGTATTTCCACATGATGCATTAGTTCTGTCAAGATTTCACACATTTTGACAGATCTCATTGACTATCACACATAGGTACCAGTCAGACATATTGTTTGCAGTTCAGATAAGTAGAAATCAAAGTAAACACATCAGTACATCATACACAAGAAGTGTGTTGCAAGAACTATATTACAAATAAAAATAGCTATGAAGATGTTTCCACCTTACTAGTAATCTGATTTACACTTTTTTTCTTTGATACATACTTAGAAATGTGTGTGTGTGTGTGTGTGTGTGTGTGTGTGTGTGTGTGTGTGTGTGTGTGTGTGTGTGTGTGTGTGTGTGTGTGCTGATTTTTTTCATTGATATGTGCTTAGAAATGTGTGTGTGTTGATGCTTTATGGGCAGTGATATTGATTTCTAAGTAAAAATGGAAGCTGGTAGTTATACATTCAGAATGGATATGATACTGTATAGATCAGCAATAATGTATAGTGTCAAATATTCCTTGCATTTTTCTTTTGTGCAGATGATCGTAACAGCTGTACATATTAATGAAAACAATGGCAGGGCAATGCAGGCAGTGACAAAGGAGAATCACAATTAGCAGTCTAATTTTCAATAGCAAAGAAGGGTGAACCTACCATCAGGAGGGTGAATCTATGGTAAGTAAAGATAAAAAAACAACACTGGCATTGTCTTTATGAACTCTGAGGACTTGCAGTTGTACAACTCTCCAACCTCCCCATAATACAATACCCCTTTGTGATCATCTGAAGGTGTAATAATGCTCTCATACATAATTAATAGCTTTGCAGAAAAACTTTACTAAATGGAAGACATTTTTGGACAGTTTAAAATAATTAAGCACATTGCTATGCAATATAGTTAATCATCAGGCATATAAATGGAAATAAACAGCAATGAGCATTTATACATTATGTCTCATATTCACAGAGTGTGCTTATGTTGTTATGGAATGTGTTGTTCCAGCAGAATTGGATGAGGATATCATGCATAACCTCCCTCATGTGACACATCAGTGGCCAAAGCCACCACCCCTTTCTGGTATGTACTTGGAAGTGAATTATTCAGAGCCTATTCAGATCTTTACAGGTCAATTCAGAAAAATAAATTCTTAAAAAATATTGCATGGACAATTACACTACTGTATGACATTGGTCTGTGAAATACGTAGTGTTATAAATAATGAACCCATCACTGTTTCATTGCTACCACTTTGGTAATACAACAGTAATACTGCACTTGCAATACAGGGCACAATAGAAGTTCAAAAAGCACATTTGAAGTACATCCACATACAGCAGTATGGTGCAATAACAATGTTTAATATCAGACAGCTGTCAGGGTCATTATGACTACCAACCATTTTCAGTAACAGTTGATGTTTTGTAAATCACATTAATATACTTTTACAAGAAACAAGGACATAGCAAATTATGTGTGAGCTACAGAGTTGGAGAGTTGATATGCTCAGATATGAAGTGCTTATATGCACTGTCATCACTTGGGTAAGTATCCCTGATTTTATACAGACAGCATGATGGCAATGGTACATGTATATCTCTCCATAGGTACCCCATGGTACATATACATCTCTCCCTAAGTATCCATGTATATGTACCATGGATACCTAGGGGTAGATGTATACATACCCCATGGTATGTATACATCTATCCCTAGGTATCCATGGTACATATACATCTCGCCCAAGGTACCCCATTGTATGTGTACATCTCTACTTAGGTACCCCATGGTATGTGTACATCTCTCCCTAGCTATCCATGGTACATGTACATCTCTCCCAAGGTACCCCGTGGTATCTGTACATCTCTCCTTAGGTGCCCCATGGTACATATACATATCTCCCTACACACCCCATGGTACATGTACATCTCTCCAAAGGTAACCTATGGTACATGTGTATCTCTCCCTAGGTACCCCATAGTATATGCACATCTCAGCCTATGTACCCCATAGTATGTGTACATCTCTCCCTAGGTACCCCATGGTACATGTACATCTCTCCCTAGGTACCCCTAACACCATATCAGAAGTTGACAATATCTGTTATCTCTATATTTTCTGCAACACAAATGTAGAAAAAAATCTGCTTTTGTGTATAATGGTAATGAATTACAACATACAAGTTTAGCACCTAAAAATAACTCAGATTGTATATGATTACATTGATTGCAATCTCATGATACATGGCATACTGAAAGAATAAGGGTCCGAATGGAGAGATTGGGTCCGAATGGAGAGATGAAAAGTCAGGAAGCAAAGGAGAGTAGTAGTGCTGAAATTGAATTCATCCTCAAGTCTTGGTGAGTACCTTCATGAGGTAGACCCTGTTTTTCACAAAATCTCACCAAGGCGACACTGATATATAAACTGTATTTATATAGCATATATAGTGGACAGAAGTAGGTTAAAAATTAAAAAAGATAGCTGAGTGCACAACACCCAGGATAAAAAAGCACCCAATCCTGGTAGGCAGACTGGTGCCAGGACTGGAAAAGATGACAGTGTAGAATCTTCAAAATACAGAAACATTCTTACAATGGGGCCAGGCCAGGCCCAAGGGGAGGATGGCCCCCCTGTTGTATAAGGAAGTAGTAGTCCACAAAAATCACAAAAGCTAATAGGCCAAAGAAGAGCCACAAAGATGATAAACTGGGCTATTGAGGATAAGAAAGAAATTATGTATTGTTACTATTATGCAAAAAGCCCAGAATTTCCAGACACAAGATATAGAAAATGAGTAAGAGAGAAATTAGAGGAAAGAAAAATACTTCCACAAGAAAAACTGAAAGAAGCTTCAAATAAAAAGTTGTATTCATTAATGCGACAGATTTGTGAAAAACAGTGTATTGATCAAGAAACACTGATCTGTTTGGAAAAAGAAGCATCCGAGGAAGTGTGAAAATATAAATACCAAAACCTAGAGATTTTTGAAAAGTATAGAAAAGAAATATGGACAAGGGAGAGAAAGAGAAGTGTCATATGGTGCAGTATTTATGCAAAGGAGATAGCCAAATTAATCAATATAAAGAATGCAGACCCAAAGATATTCAAAGAGAAATACAGGCAAAGGCATCCAGATATGGAAATTTCACAGTAAAGAAAATAATATCGCAAAGAGGGAATGTAAAAAATAAGATCAGTAAAGTAGAAGTTAAAAAATAGAAGTTGAAGTTATGGAGTGCTAGCAAAGTGAAGGATTTGGTATAGAAGGTCTAACATAGGTTACATCACAGCAAGATGGAGCACATCCACAAAGTAAGGAGAAGCAGGAATATCAGGAGATATCTGAAGAAGAAATATGGACATGGGAAAGGAAAAGGAAAAGAGATGTAATATGGTGTAATATTTATGCAAAGGAGAAAGCAAAACTAAACAATACAAAAAGAGCAGCACCAAAGATATTCGAAGAGGAATACAGGCAAAGGAATCCAGATATGGAAAACTTTATGATACAAAAATCAGAAGACAAAGAGGAAAAGTAGAAAATGAGATTAATAATGGAGAAATTAAAGAAATAGAAACTGAGGTTATGAAGCACCTGCAAAGTGAAGAATTCATTGTAGAAAATCTAATTCATAAAGCACCACAAAAGGATAGAGCAATGGATATCCAAATTAAGGGGAAACCAGTGGGATGGGAAGCATTTGGTCAGGTGCCTTATGAATATATTTTGGAGCATTCCACAGGAAACCAGTATAAAATAATTTTTTCCTATTGGCTACTGACTTATGATGGGCTATGTTCCTCCATTATGGATTGGACCACTTTTTGAATTTTTAAATCATACTTTCTGTAACATCATTACCCATTTGCGCTCCTCCTCTAGTCAATTTTACTTCCAGTGTTCTTTATAGATATATTACTACATTCATTTCATTCACTTAGCCCAGCCCCTACTTTATTTCTTCATTTTGGTATGGAATTTTTTAATGACATAACATATATTTTTTTATGACTTACCCATACATTTCTCCTCTAAATCTGATCCCTTTTTACCCACCCTGCAACAATTTCTGGTCCCCTTTTTCATCCAGTGATAATGACTTTGGTTAAAACTTTTATTAAGTAGATTATCCTGACTGTTGTTCTAGCGATGGAGTCTTACAAATGTACTTATAAAGAATTTTTACAACAACTTTGCAAGAGTTAAAAACTCCTCAGTTCATTAGGCAGATCTGATGAAGTCGGAGCAAAAGTGCTGCTTTTTCAACCCTTTAGCCACCTGCTTTTGTGGCTCTCCATATGATGATTAAACTTTCGTATTTTGTCACCCATGTCTTTTTATTGCTTCCTCATTATTTTGACTCAACAGCCTTGTTAAGCTTAGTATATATGTCAGACAAACAAATACACTTAACAAATACACTGAGGTTTGATTAGGATTCACTATGCATTTGGCATTTAACTACATCTTGAGTTTGTCTTGCCACTCATGTTTATTGGTAGTTGTGTTTTTATTATATGTCTGTCTCTCAGACAGTGGTTGTAGTGTTTTGTGGCTTTGGCAGTCTTGTGGCTCTTCTTAGGTTAATGGGTTCATAGGATGATACTAGGCTATTGACCTGGAGGCCCTTATAAGCCTAGCCAAGAATTTCATCCATGTCCCCACAAAATCAACACTTGTTTCACGTGTCCAGCAGGGATACAGGTAGGATCCTATGGGTGTATTTTTGTTTCCCATCCAGTCGTCCAGATTCCTCTTAAAGAGAGCTAGTGAGGTACACTGCTTGACATGGAGAGGGAGTCTATTCCACAGATCGGGGAGTCTTTGGGACATGAATATATCCTGCCAACAACTTCTGTTAATGTCACAGACCAGGCTGAGGCCTTGTGCGTGGGTTGCATGACTTTCAGATATTCTGCAACCCCATCAAGGCTGGGTTTGAGATGGCCTTGTATGCAAGACACAAGTCACCTCTGAGGAGTCTGTATGAGACTGAGTAGAGGGACAGGGCTTTTAGCCTATCTGTATAGGATAGGTGTTTGAGACCCAGGATTTTCTTGGTGAGGAACCTCTGTGTTCTCTCCTTCTGCTGCATGTAAGGTACATGCTGAAGGGGGCATTGTACTCGATAATGGTTCTGATAAGGGAGGAGTACAGGGATGTTATGACCTCTTTGTTCCTGGATAAAATACCCTTATTTATGAGGTGGGCCATATGGTTACCTATTACAACCGCGAAACCGCAGTTGCGTGAATACGGAAACATTGACACATATGGAGCAAACTGCGAAAACACTGAACATCCTGAAGAGTGAAATTCAAAATGTCAAACCATCATAGTTGGCCCTTCTCCGGTATAGCTCCTTAAGGTAAGTGTACAATAGTTACGAACCTTAGGGTTAGGATGCGGGTTAAGGTAAGTGCATACAAAGTAATATATGTAAGCTTTAGATTAGGGTTAGAAGTAGGGTTTTGTTAAGTGCATGTATGTGGATTATTTATTTTGTTTGGGTATAGCTCCTTAATGTAGTTGTGCAATAGTTACGCACCTTAGGGTTAGGGTGCGGGTTAAGGTAAGTACATACATAGTAATATATGTAAGCTTTAGCTTAGGGATAGAAGTAGGGTTTTGTTAAGTGTATGTATGTGGATTATTTATTGTGTTTGAGTAGGTAGTACGTAGTGGGCGGTGGGGTTGGCCAACTATGTCGATTCCACATTTTGAATTTCGTGTTTCAGGACGTTCGGTGTTTTTGCGGTTTGCTCAATATGTGTCAATGTTTCCCTATTCGCATATGTGAGGTTTCATGCTTATAATATAGACCCGGGCCATATAGAAAGCCTTCCATACAATGGAGGCAACGTGGTGGTCAAAAGTCAGTTGCTATCAACCTGGGTGCCCAAGTCCCTCATGACTGATTGCATGTTTAGTGCATTGTTATTAATCTGATAATTAGTTGGGATGCCATCTTCCCCAAAGGGGATAATGATACATTTCTTGGTATTCAGTTTGAAGCCATGCTTCTGGCACCAGTCATTAGTTTGGGTAAGGCCCTCTTGGAAGATTTTCACATCAATAGGGGAATTTAAGACAGCGCCCAGCTTCCAGTCATCTGCAAACTTGCCACAGACCACTGGTTTTGGCTTGCACCTCAGGAAAGTATATCCCAAACAAACAGTAGAGGCACCAAGACTGATCCTTGGGGTACACTGCTTGTTACGGGTCTACTACTAGAGGTGACTTCCCCTATTTTGACTGAGTGGGTTCTATCACTAAGCCTTTTAACTACCCATCTGGTAACATATGGGTTGATGACTAGCTAGGAGAGTTTATCTATTATGCCCATGTGTGGAATAGTGTCAAAAGCTTTGGCTATGCCAAGGTAGGTGGTGTGCATGATATTCCCTTTGTCCATGGCTTTGGTGACTGTTTTGAAGAAGTCAACCACATTTAACAGGCATGATCTCCCTTTGACAAAACCAAATTGTGTGGGGTCAAGTGTTTGGAGGTTGTCAATGTCCTTGTTTATAAGGTCCATGATAATGCATTCCATGGCCTTGCAGACCAGGCTAGTTAGGCTAATGGTGCTATAACTACCTGAGTTGGTGGAAGCTCCACCTTTGTGTAGAGGGATGACAGTGGCTGTCTTCCATTTGGCTGGGATGAATCTGTTGCTCAGGTTTTGGTTAAATAAGGTGCCTAATTGTCCTGAGAGATCTTGCCTGAGTTCATGTAGGACGCAGGCAGAAATGTTGTTGGGTACCATGGAGGCTGTATTTTTTGCCTTTGAGAGGACATTAAAGACCTGCTCCTTGATGATGAGGGGAGGGGACAGGTGCTGGGGATGTCCTGGTTTAGCAACTCATGCAATACCTCATCAACAATAGACTGATATTGCAATCTCAACACGGTTTCAGACCAGCCCATAGCACAACTACTGCATTACTAACATTTACAAATAACATCTGCCTTAACAGAAATAGTGTTAAGTTATCATCTGCACTCTTCCTAGACTTGTTAAAGGCCTTTGACATGGTTAACCTGTTACACTCTCTACAAAACCTGGCCTCAGACAATCACTCTATTGCCTGGTTTCAAAACTATCTAGAGGGAAGACAACAGGCAGTTCAATGGCAGAAAAGCTTATCCTCTCTACTTCCAGTATCCATACGGGTTCCACAAGGTTCTATTCTGGGCTCCCTGCTATTCTCCATCTTCATTTATGACCTGAACACTGCAAGTCCTGACACCACACCATCCAATATGCAGATGATTCTACACTTATCTGCTCTGCATCCTCAGTGTCTGAACTGCAAACAATTACCCAGACTACTTTTACTTCAATTGAAAACTGGCTCATTAACAACTGCCTAATATTAAATCCCAAAAAAAAAGTTGTTTCTGTTTACCCACCCGTAATATCAATTCACTTCCAACCTTTAGTATCACATCCAGCAATGGCACATTAATTGCCCCTGACCCCTATACTAAACTGCTGGAAGTGGAAATTGATAACAACCTAACTATGACCTGCATGTAAATCAGATAATTAAAAATACACATAAAAAATGGGCTGCCTTTACAGGAATCTATCCTTCCTATCCCATACTGTCAAAGCTACCATTGCTTGCTCTCATCTCCTTTCAACTCTTATGCATGCATCCCCCATCCTAACTAACCTATCCAAGTCTGAACTACACAAACTTTCTGCATGCTATAATAAAATTGTGAGATTTGCCACTAGATCAGCCAATCAAACCCATCACTTATTTTCTTCAGGTAATTATTGATCAGCTGGAAATTCCCCACTTCCTCCGCTACAACTAACTTGTATTTGCTCATAAGATACTAAATCAACCAGACAGGGTACCATCACTAAAAAACATAATTATGCCTCAAACCACCTCAAGACCTCTCTGATCAAGTGACAAGCTTCTACTTAAGGCCCCCAAAGCAAATAACTCAGCTGGGGATTATTTATTTTCTACTCACATTGCTAAATCATGGAATACTCTCCCATCAGCCTTAACTCTTGAATCCTCTCATACAGCTTTCAAAAAAGCTGTAAAGTCAAATATAATTGATCACTGGATCTGCCTCTGGTCGTCCCCTGGCTGATCCTGCTTCCTCCTCACATACCCTGCCAATAACATTGTTTACCTGCCTTCAACTACCCTACTATTGATACTAATCTTTACCATGTTAACTAGCCAGGAAATATACCTAAGACTCGTCATGTATCCTGATATATCCTAATATGGCTTATACTGTATAATAAACCTAAACTAACTGTTATTTCATGCAGAACTGTATCTCAATATATGTTATTTTTTCAATGTATGTAATTATTTTATGGATAACTGCATCTCAATGCATGTTTGCTATGTGCTGATGTTCTTTGTGCCTTATCTTGTTATATGTATGCTTAGTTACTTGTCAGCTGGAGCCTTTCTCCCAGAGTGTCTGCTGAAAATGGACATGTATTCAAGTCAGACTTTCCCAGTTAACAAATGCAAAATAAATAAAATAAAATAAAATAAAATAAATACTGATGGAGGGGGCAGAGGGGTGAAGTTTTCACTGAACCTGTCTGCCAACAGGTTTGCTACATCTACAGTGTTTGTGTATGTGGTGTATTTGACCACGAGTTCAGAGCAGATTTGGGTGTTACTTTTGAGATTGCAGACGTATATGAAGAAGGCCTTGTGATTGTTCTTAATCGATGTGGCTAATTTCAACTCAAATGATAGCCTTAGAGCATTTTACCAGTGACCTTGTTTGCTTGTTCAGACAAATAAGAGATTGCTTCCAACTTGGCACCTGCTCCTTCTTGGTCCTGGACAGCATTTTTTTTCCTTTTATTATAGAGTTTGTTTATTTATGCTGCCCACCATACAGGTTTACTCTTCCTTGAGCAAGATGATCTGGTTCTGTCAGGAATTGCTACATGCAGCTATGTAGGTGCTCATAGTGTTTTTTGGTCTAGGCTTGGACATTAGTGCTAGTTCCAACTGAAGAGACAGTGGCTAAGAAGTTGCTTATACCAGCTCTCAGGAGGTTGTAGTCAGCTTTGGAAAAGTTTGTTTTGTTTGACCCTGGCAAGGGGGGATCAGGGGAGATGGTGACTTTGAAAGTGATCTCTTTATGATTGGATCTTACCAAGGAGGATGACAGTATAGGGGTACTACAGTGGCTACTTATGTTGGTTAGTACCAGGTCCAGGATATTTTCACCTCTCCTGCAGGTGTCAACCAGCTGATCCAAAGCACTGGCATTGAGGAAGTCATGTTTGAGCTAGAATAGGTCTTCCACTCTGTGGATAGATAGTTAAAGTTGCCCAGGATCAGGGCAGAGGGTTGAATCTTGATGGATTGAAGTAAGTTCAGATAGGTGGAGTCACCATCCTAGCCATCCTAAGTCATAGGTGAGGGTCTGTAGCTAGCTATGATTTGAATAGGTATTTTGTCAACAGTTAACTGCACCTGGAGTGTCTCCTGTGTGTCATACTGTTTGACCGGGGTGGAGTTGTGTATGTCTTTGATGTATATTGAAACTCCACATCCTTTGGCTTTTTAGCCCTCCATTTGGGGGTCTGAAAGTATGATAGGATGACTAACCTGGTAAGGCTGGGGTGCTCTTTACAGCTTTGAACCAGGTTTCAGTGACTGCACAAATGTCAGCATCTTCCAGAGTGAGGAATGCTTGCAATGAGTGCAGTTTCATGTTAAGACTCCTAGCATTTTGCAGCATTACCTTTACTTTTCATTTAGAAGAATTTTTCATGCTGGTAATTTTATCCTCATGACTTTGCCTAAAAAAGGCACTATGGGGAAGGCAAGAGCCTGTGTTAGAAGCGTGAAGCCCAGGAGAGAAAGATGAAGGCCATCTCTGGCAAAGCACCATGGTCTGCCAATCATGTCCTCCCAGGCTGTCAGGTATTGGATCCCCTTGGAATTTATTTATTTTATTTATTTATTTCAGTTTGATTACCAGGGAAGTCCACTGGGCCAAGAAGTGCCCATTTTCAGTGGAGGCCCGGGGAGAAAAGCTCCACAAGCAATACAATGAAACATGATTACATAAAGTTAATGGTAAAATACAAGAGTAAAGATTCAAGCAGTCCATTCATTCATGAAAAGCTCCACAAGCAATACAATGAAACATGGTAACATAAAGTTAATGGTATAATACAAGAGTAAGATTCATGCAGTCAGGAAATAAATTTACATAAAATGTGCATAATGAGCAAGCATAATAAAGCAATACAGTGCAGAGTAAAATAACAAAAAGACATAGATGTGCAAATTTTTTTTTTTTTTTTTTTTTTTTTTTTTACAGACTGAAAAAAGTTGGAGTCAGGAGAAAGTTAGAAAAGTCAGGAAAATCTTGGAGGTAGAGAGAGCCGGGAATTGGAGAGCTCAGGGAAAGAGATCCCTGGAAATTATATCTGGTGAGAGCAGGAACATTTCCATTTGGATGACAGGTATTTGAGAAGTAGGGTCTTGAAGGATTCGGAGTTAGGTATAGTCCTAAGAGAAGGAGGAAGAGAGTTCCATTTTTTACCTAGAGAGAAGGAGAGTAGAAGTTGGCTGGCAAGATGTTTAGGTTTGTGGATGGAGATAGGGTTTTGGTGTTCAGATCTCAGAGATCTATTTGGAGTGTATGGTGGAAGGAATGACACTAGAAACTAAGCCAATTGTTAAAGTCAATCATTTTCTGTTTGTATTGAAGCATCATTCTGGGTAACGGTAGGATGCTGCTTAAGGCTACGGACATACCTGCCTGGGACACATATTCAGCAAGCTCATGTCTCTCTTCATATAGTCCAGAGAGTTATGTCTCAAGTCATTCACACCAACATGGACCATGACAGAGTCATAACAGTACCTGTTGTTTGGAGACTTCAGTGAATGCATGGTATGGGGGATTCTAACATCTGACAATCAACTTGCCATGACTTTCTCCTTGTTTATCCTAGTGAGGGGCACATCTGTGTGTCTTACAATAGAGTCTCTTATGACTAGTATGTTGGGTTTGTGGCTGGGCCTTAGAGGCTGTGAGACACAGGCAAGTAGTGTTTGGTGCTGTGGGTTGGGATGTGCATGTGTGTTTTTGCCTCAGAGGTCTCATTTGTTTAGGTATGTTTTTGTTGAGAACCTCCGCATATGTGGGAGTGTGTTATACAGGTGTGGGTGGTGTTAGAGGTGTGGTGTTTGAGCATAAAACCTTCTCAGTGCCAGATGTACTGGCTTGTGATTGAGACAGCAAGGATTCTAGGTTATTAATGTAATTTCATCTCTAACATATTGTGTTCCTAGGTGGTAGTGGTGTACATGAGGCAGTTGCTACACTGTCTCAGGATGCCCATATCAAATAGGCTAGCAAGAGAAACCATAGGAAATTGTCCATCAATGGTTGTCACAATATGTGGAAGAGAGGTCAGGGATAGTAGAGTAGGTACTATATGAGGAGAGTACCTTTAGGAGTTAGTAGGGCTGGATAAAATAAATACACTAACCACAAGGGAGGGTCTCACTTACACAGGAGAGTTGCTAAGGGAAAAAATGCAGCTTAGATACCTCACAAAGGGTTAAAACAACACAGTGGCAGTGCGTGACATGCAAACAAGTGCAAACCCACACAAATGCAAGGTTTAAGTACCATAAAAATGAAAATAAAATAGAATTGACCAATCAACCCTTGTCCCTGAGCTCTTAGCTAAACACCCTATGCCAGACCAGTTTCAACCAGTTCACTTACTCCCACTAAGTGCAGGTAGGGCCCAGCTAACACAAGATGGTGTAACAGGAAACATAGGAATCACACAAACAGACATGGATACAGCAAAAGCTGTAACCAGACTATGCTAAAGATATTTAAAATTGGTTTAGGCCAATTTAACACAGGAGAACAGATACACACTGAAATATAACAGCAGAACAATTCACACTCAGTTAATTAAACAGTTGAACAATAAAACAGTGAAAAAATGCAGTGCAGATGTAATGCAAGTTAATAAAACAGCACAATTAATCAAATACAAGTGCAGTATAAGTCAGAAAAAATTGAAAACTGGCACTTAGTTTTGTAGATTCTCTCAGCTGCTTTGAAATCACACAGAGTAGATGCAGTTCTCTGCACAATCATACCATATTTTAATCTGGGACCCTAATTTTTGGGTCTATATTGTTACAATGAATGATAAAATGATCGAACGTTGTTATATCAAACTCAAAAGTTCGAATACACAACACATCGAACCACCAGAACAGCAATGACTCAATGATAAGAAAAATTAAATCGCCACTGGTAGATTTTGATTGAATACAAACAATCGCAGTTAGCTCCACCATTTAACCGCCATTGGCCAAATGGTTCTACTGACTCAACCAATGGCACACATGGATGGACACCCTCAATCAATGATTTTTAAGTCTATTTTTGTCCTCTTTCACTCTTCCACTTGTTTTATTTCTATTGTCTTATACCATTTTTATAAATGATATTTAAATGAGTTTTTTAATTTACCAGTTTATTACACAGTGCTTATCTGCTTACTATGTCTGCTCCAACATTTGGACTTATCAATAAAGATAACCTTTAAGTTACAGTTTTAATGAGCTTGGCGTTTATTTTATTTTGGCACCAATGTTTTCCTCTGAAGGATTTTTTACTGGAGATCACTGACTTCACTTCCACAGGGAACACATTTGAAATTCAGTTCTCCTCCCAAGGTAAATTAAGAAAGTGTCTAAAGTGGCTTAAAGCTGCTTGAATCTTTTTTCCTACATTGGAAACTTTTTCCAGGGCTTGTATCAATTTATAATCCATGTGGGTTTTGCAAGCATATATGGCCAAGTAGCCATCCTAGATACTGGTCATATATACTCACTGTTATTGGTTTTGATCCCAAATGTATGGATCCTAGAGGTCCCCTAATTTGGGTTATCGGGTGCTAGATTTACTACAGGGTTGGTCTAATGTTCTTAATCTTTTGATTTTGGAAACTACTGAGATGGGTATACAACCTACAGTCTTTGAATTTTCTACACCACATTACTTGAATATACCAACTTCAACAGCACAGTCCAAAGTGTAAACAGCATACTTCCTGTTCACCACCACATAGCAACAAAGTATTTTTCTTCAGGTAATTATTGATCAGCTGTGTCACCTTTATCAGATGTCACTTAAAATCCAAGTTTATGAAACAGTTAATAAGCTATATATATATATATATATATAGAGAGAGAGAGAGAAGAAAATATAAGTATTTAATAATGTAACTATCTCAGCCATTTGAGAAAATATGATAGAATATACAAAACATACAAGTTAAAATGCTAAATGGTTTAACTAATATAGTTGATACACTAAAACATATAACTTCTAGTAATATAACTTTATCATAAGCATTCACAATTTGAAATGTGATGTATACACAAATACATGCAATGATTTCTTGAGTTAAGAGTTTGAGAGGCATGGTATGGTCACATTCACACAGCTATCACGTTCCAAGAATTTGCAGAAATTGGAGCAAGGTGTTGGGATATAGATAAGTAAGACCAGACACCATGCTTCTGCAGTGGCATATTGTATTACTCATAGTACACGAGTCTTGCATCTTAGATGGAAGATGGTTCTTGACTAAATAAGGCAATATCATGACCATGACAGTGAAAAAAGTAATGTGCAATTAAAATGACTATAGCATAAATATTGTTAAACACAGCAAACTCTTTGAAATTGCGGTCATATTATAACTGAAGCTGTAATGACCATTATAATTTAGGTGCTCACAAAACCATCATACAGACGATATGAAAAAACATTGCTGTCATCTATGAAGCATGTCTAGTTAATATGGTTGTAGTTCATTACAGTGCATCATTTAGTTACGCGTAAGAAATATCAGTAAACTAACTGCTAAAAAATTGAGAACCGTTGTGAATTATATGAACATTTATGAAAATATATCAGCTCCTATACTAAATGTATATAAAAATACATGCACACTGCATATCTCTCCTTTTAGCGAAAGAAATCTGGACAATGCCTAAAATAATAAGGGGGCAAAGGCCCAAAAATAGGGACATTCTTTAAATATCACTCTTATAAACTTAGAAAGTTGCTGGAATAACAGGATTTGTTTTTGCATGTACTTTCTGAAGGATATGAAGTCTGAAAATCAAATTTATATCATTTAGTGACTTCAACCCTCAGTCATTTGTCAAAAAACACACATTTTATGAGGAACAGAACAAAAAATATAAGGAAAAATCTGGAAATTCTGAGAAAATCTGGACAGCTGACAGGTACAGGTTTTAAAAAATAATGACAAAAATATGACACACAAAACATCAACAAATATTACACTGCATGTAATCACATGTGATAAAAAAATGATTCATCAGAAAAATTCATTTCAAGACTGCTATGAATTCACAGCACACAAAATTTAGTATCGACATCACTGTGAAATGTAAATCATTCTATAAGATATCACAGCATACCAGTCATGATTTCCTTGTTGCCTAATGCTCTTATTAGGTGGGGTACAAATGTCTATATCTTAGTCTGTAATCAAATTCTCCTCAGATGATCCCATAGATGTTTAATAAAGGTCATCCCTAAAGGGATTTAAACTCAGTAAACCATCCACTATGTCTACAACAGACAGACTGCTACCTGTTGATTTACTTTCCTAGTCTGAACCCTGCTGTCAAGATCGTAATCCTCAGCCATCCAGGAGTCACTTAGGTGATGTAAAAGGTTAAAGGGCATCAAGAAGGAAATTGAACAAGGGTAAAGCATCACAAAAATAATAAATAAATCTTAAAAAACAACACAAATATGCAAATAGCTTTATGTGGGCTATTGGAGTATAATAAAAAGAAACATCAGCAAATCCGCAAAGCAGGTATATATATTACCAAAACACTTTAACATTTACTCATCCATTGATACTGTATATATTTTGAAAGATGCAATGACATATGCAATGTCCTAAGATATTAGAACTAGCAATAGCCTATAGAGGCAAATTGACTGAAGTTTGTCATTGCGGGGGACCTAAAACAATATTTGAAACATTATAGATCTTTGCACGTGTGTGTGTGTGTGTGTGTGTGTGTGTGTGTGTGTGTGTGTGTGTGTGTGTGTGTGTGTGTGTATGTGTTTGCGTCTGTGTAGCAAAAGCTGAATATACATCAACTGAATTCTCAAGGCTAATATTAAAACAAAAAAAAAAAACAAAAGAAAAGAAAACATGAAATCCTCTAGTGTTGCCTGATACACATTCCCTGACATTGATTCTGAGAGCAGAAATATGTACAGGCTTTCATGTGAACAATTCATTGCCAAGCCACTGGCAGTGCCCTTAAGTGCATTTGATGGGAACAAAGTCAGGGAAAGTTCATCTGGTGACCAAGGTCTTTGGCTGTGATCCAAAGCAATGCCATTTACAGATAGCTAATCTTGTCAGAGAGCTGCTAAGGGATTTCTTTTCTCTTGCTTGGGTCCACTCAGTGCTATTAACACCTAATCTTTTTCTGTGTGGATGTCAGTATGGTGGAGTGTGTACAATATTTCCAGCTTCAGATTAAAGTCAGTGTAGAGCAGTTTGATGGTGAGTCTAGCAGTCTTAGAGGTTTCATAGTATAGTCTCCTGTATACAACCAATATGTTTCATACTTTTAATTAGAAACAGACTTTGTTTTTGTAATAGTTTTCCCCGTCACTTAGTGGTAATCTCTCCTGACTGCATTTATGAGTTGTAAAGTTATTAACATAATGGGATGAACTGTATTTGGCAGGGATGTAAAGGGCCTTCTAAGCAAATACAAACTTTGAATATTATCGTTAATCAATGTTAATCATTTTCAGTAATTACCTGTTCAACCCACACAAATATAAGGTTAATCCTAATATCATATAGAAACAAATCTGTCCATTTCTGAGTCCTTAACTATTAGATTTTGTTTTATTTCAAATTCCAATTATAACTGTGATAAAAAAAAATTAAAAGGTGATATAACAACCATTTTAAAAGCCTACATTTTACATGTTTCCAAACAGTACCTCTGCAGTATTTACTCTTCTAGAAATTCAATGAACAAACTGTTTACATGACAGGACCTCTTTTTCTATAAAATAAAAGGGACCCCATCTGAGACCAGAGAGCTCAGTCTTACTTCTTAAAGTGATGTTTTTATTCACTTAATGTTGAAGTATGTTAGAAGGCATTTAATACAGAACACTGAAATCTGGTTTGACTATTGGCATCCTATAATGAAGACAATGGAGGAAAAATCACTGGGAGCAATACGTGTTCAAGTATATTGACATAATCCTAAGGAATATTTAGCTAAAGAGATAAAAGCTGGGAACATTTAACCTTTTAGAATTATATATAATGAAAATGTGGTTTAACGTGTACAGTTATGGCACCATTAATATCCTGCCACCAATTTCTTAGATGCAGAAACCCTGAAAAATGTACCTTACATGTTCTATCCTAGGGCTAACGCCAACCTTAATTAAGAAAGCAAAGATGTGGTCAGTCTATGATAAGGTGGTGAGTTTTAAGTACTTACAAAATAGCAAGGATTTCGTTTTCTACCCCCTCACAGAGGAAAAACAGGGGTAAGAATCCAATGTTTAATACTCAACTATCAAAATTCATTATTTTTGTTGGAATCTTTATCAATGTGTAAATGTTTTTTTTTTCTCTGAAATAAAAAATAGTGTTAATCTTTGGGCACTGGGCAATTTTGTGCTTATATAGTATATCACAGGACCTTCATGGCTACGCATAACCTTTCATCCAGATTTTTGCATTAGTTTTATGACACTCTTATTGCTGCTTTACATCAGTCCATAATTATATCCAAATAATAATGTATGAGCTCTTGGATTACATAGGATTAATTCTCCCCAACATGTATTAAAAAGTGCAAATGTATGTTCCCATGGACTCATTGAAACTAGAAAAGCAAGCCTGACAAGGATGGAATCAGTCCTAACTGCTGCCCACTTAATTTAAGTGTAACTAACAGCGTGGACACAGGAGGACCAGGCAGCAAGAGAGGGGGGGGGGATAAGTAACTAAGCTCTCCTTCCTCACGGGAGAGGAGTGAGCAATGATTTTTGTTTCTAGTCACATCACTGCCTGCAGAGACTAGTCAGTATTTCTTTAGCAATAGGCAGGATGCCAAGTGTTGGCGATGGAGATTGTGGAACTGATGTTCACAGCAATGATGGACATGACATCATTATTCCAAAATCAACTTTTCCTTCCCCTAGCATTAAAATAAAATCATCTCTCTCCCCTGTACATATACATGGTCAACTACAAGCTGCTGTACCATAGGATCCCACCTGATCATCCTACTCCTGACCCATAAATACTGTATCATAATTATTTTTAACTAATCTCTGAATTTCCTGTCTGGTTACTGCATAACCTAATGGCACTATGTATAACTACCATACGTGACCAAACAACTCTTCCAATTTCTGTAAGGTAAATGCCTTTCAACAATAGTATGTGTATTCCTTTGTTTACTGACTGAGCTATGATATTTCTTATTCTTGCATTAACATGCTGTTTATTTATTCTTGTATTACTTTTTACACATTTATTACTGGAGCTTTTCTCCTCAGATCTCCACTGAAAATGGGCTATAACTGTTCAGTTGGACCAACCTGGTTAACAAATGTGAAATAAATTACTAACTAAATAAATAAATAAATACATACATAAATAAATAAATAAGCTTGCAGCACACTTCCTTGCAGCAAATGTCGTAACTCCTATTACTCCAATTCACATGCACTTTCACTAACATAACTACTCCCCCAGAACCCTGACCCTAAAACCAACTCCCTATACCTAAAATACCCACTCTCTCTAACCCTAACCTAGCACTAGCTCCCAGTCACTCTCTAAACCTAAAATCCCTTTCCCCCTCCCAAACCATGCAGCCCACCTTCCATGTTCCTTTCCCCACTTACCAGCTCCATGATGAGACCTTGATGACATCCATCTGCTGCAGCAGTTGTTTCTCTGAACTCATGTTCAAACCTGAGCAGCTGCTGAGCCAGCAGATTAGATGGGGAAACAGACACTTTATCCCATGGCCCTGGATTTTGCTCAGCTAGGGCTTGAGCAGTTATAAGGCTCCCCATACAAAACTTCTCTCATCTTTCAAAGGGGACATAACTTCATTATGATCAGCCAAAAGGATACCTCTTCCATGAAGAAGACCATGCTTCTTGAAAAGCATATGGCTGAGTTCTCTTGGTGTCTATAAGAAAGCCAAATAAGTCCATTGGGATTAAAGGACAAATATCAGTGGCAGATGTAAGGGCCAAAACATACAGGAAATGAGATAGAAAAATGTTCAAATTTTCACACACACCTAATCCCAGTGCAAAGAAGTGCATTTCCATGCCATACAGGAACAAATGCACTGATAAGGGAAGGAAAGACGTAACGCTGATTTATTTTGATTTATTCATGAGAAGTCATCACAATTATAAAACACAAATATTAAATTTAAAAATACAGTTTTAACTAAGATTGTTCTGTCTTGACGGAAGTTTCTAGTGCTGCATTCTTGAATTCTTCTCCTAATTGACAAAAGGTGAAATTCCAAAGAGATTGATTGCATTATGTTGTAAAAGTACTGCTGTGCTTCTAGTAATGTATAGAGAACAATGTGAAGTCTAAAAAGCAGCACCATATTTAAATGTGAAGAATCAGTTATTTATCTTAAAGACAAATCATTTATATGAAAGTTGATAAATATACAACTTCTATATTTTGGAACACAGATACTTGGTTGTTTCTGGATAGACATTTTATACTCCAGCTGTAGTAGCCAAAACAAATAAAGACAGTAGCAACTATATAGGTTGGAAATATGAAATATGTTTGGAAAACAGCCTGGAAATATATTTGTAGTATTTCCTCGTATCAGACATTATTTGGATGACTTCCAGTTATTCTGTCAAGTGTTGTTGACAAATATGGTTTATTTTATCAAATTGTCTTATTAGATATAATATTCCAATGGCTATATAAATAAGTAGTGAATGATATCCTCTTGTCTGGTCTATTTTTGCTATAACCAGAAATATAAAAACATGGTGGAAACAATCAAAAGCAAAATGTATAGGGTGCATGACAGAAAATGTAGCACTATAAATACTGAACAAAATGCTAACTTTAAATTCTGGCCAAAAACATTGTCACTTTTGTATATGCATGCTATCAGTGTCTCACTTATGAATAAATGGAGTTGTGTTTTAATGAATGAATTAAGGTTATAAATAATAAAAAATAAGATGAATGATTTAAAAGAGAACATGCAGAGAGTGTCAATAGTTTTAGTTAGTTTTAATGCAGAAAATCAGTTGCTACTTAAAATAGTACTGTTTTATCCTGATTTATTATAGTTGGCAATATTGCATAACCAATGACTGAAACCTGCATTGAATTTGCAATGCATTTTGATATCTTATCTATTGATAGTATTTAAATAACGTTGCAACACATGGTAATATGCATTTCCATTTACTAGGATTTCTTTGTCTAAATCAGATACAGCTTTGCAAAAATAAGGGCATGAACCACAATAAGATAATGAATTAGGCTAGTATGCAGATGACATAGTAAAGACTTCGTTATCTTTGTAGGAGGAATCAGGTACTGGAATATATATAAAACAAAACGCTATGCGCATGACTATCTAAGAGTGTAATTAAATATGTGTAATGTGTGTGGATGTGTAGGTGTGTGAGTGTGTGTGTTCAAATCACTGAAAAGATATTTTAAATAGATGGTATAAGAAGACTCATGGAAAATATGCACATGCATTAGATGGTATTGTTCACTTAGTGTAAGCATTGCATTGCTATGACAGCAGAGTTCGGCATATAACATTGAGGACTTTCTTTGTAGTCATAACAGAGGAAGGTACTGTTGTGAGGCATGCAGTGGGATACTTGACCACTGGTCAGGGAAAGCCAATAATATGTAGACATAAGAGGCAGTGTCTGGCTATATGACTTCTCCACAACAGCGGCAACCCACCATCCATATTGACATATACAGAAGCATCCTTTGGTAGAGAAATGGCAATCAAACATATCTGTGATGGATGACAAACTGGCTTTATAAGAAATGTAAGAGTGATACTCAAAAAGTGCTTTAAAAATAAATAATTTATAAATAAAATGACATGAAAGAAAAGAAACAAGTACACAAGGGAAACTATTAACATTTCATAAGCCCTGCAATATATCCCACTTACATTTTCATCTGTAACACATACACTCTCAAAAACATACATACACCAGCACACACACACACACCAACACACACACACACACACACACACACACACACACACACACACACACACACACACACACACACACACACACACACACAAAATAACACTACTTCACTGCAACTGTGTATCTTTTTTCTGTCATTTTAAGGTATTATATATGTTGTTCCTGCACAAAGGGGCTACCTTTAGTCTCAAGAACCTAGACATTCTTCAATATTAAAGTTAGGGGTTTGGCTGTCTCTTGTAGATGACCATGCAGACTGTGGTGTACACTTGTATGACTGGACGTGTCAGTATCTGGTTGATTATGCCTAACTGATAATCTCTAAGAGCTGCTAAATGTTCAAGTTCACCAATGCCATATGATGTTTCCTGACATGCTTCTTGATGAAATGCAAAATTGTTTCCATTTGTGAGACTATCCTGAAATACTCCTTAAGGGATTGCTAGAAGGCAAATCCATGCATCATGCTAGGTGTTGAATGTTACTTGAGTTCATATGAATGAGAGCAAAGGAATGTTTCATAATAAATTCTGTATAAGGGATTGTATTCTGTTTTACCTCTCATATTAAACATCTTTCCATATTCTGTTTCTGTTTCTCATACAAGTTTTGGAGAAGTGTGCAGGTAAATATGCTTTTATTCTTTACCTGCATATATGAAGTGACTGTCAGTGATGCATATTATATGCATACATGTGTAGAGGCACTGTTCTACGCTGCATGTATTAAATATGTCCAAATTCCACCATCTCCCATGCAGCTGAATGGGAGTTTATGAATGCAAAGTAATCAACCGTATAAATTAAAGACAACTAGATGATTGTGCTGTTTACATTGCTAATGATGCATGTGGTATAACTCCCTTCCTTGCCTGCATACTGGTTATCCTGTAAAACTTGGATTATAACTTTAAAGGTAACATGGTAATATCTGTCTTTCTCATTTCAAAATGGAAGAGATTGAATGCAAACCCCCTTGTGTGGTATATTCTTTCTTTGATACACTTATTTCATGAGTTCTGTTCTTTAATAATGCAACATTGGCATACTGTTAGTAACTATTCTGTATATCTGATTTTGCACGATATTTATTATAGATGAGTCTATTTCTAATGTATCTCTTTAAAAAGATGCTATAGGACTGCTTTTGTGGCAAAGATGTTTCTTTCTTTTTTCTTACTCTAAATGAAGCATTGTTGAAACCCCAACTGGGGATTGCCTTTGGAGAGGTTTTAATATATGTAAGGAGACTTTAGCTGTAAAGAGGTGAAACTTGAAAGTAGTTAACATGATATTTTTTTTGGAATTCAGTATGCTTCCATCATGAAGGAATAGCTACAATATTGAACTCTAGCTCTTAGTCTTCTGAGACCAATAACAATATTATTTGCAGATTGAAGACGAACATAGAATCATTCAAGGAGAGCTTCAATAACTTTATTGCATGGAGCTCAAAACACATATTTCTAAAACAACTTGTTCCCATCAGGCTGGGAAACTATGGCAAGGCAAGAAAGAGCATGATTTGGGAGTTTCTGAATCACCCTGATTGTGTTTGAAGGATATCCAACAGTTCTCAGAAGCAGTATGCAACTTTACATAAGTTATCTGAAGTCACAAAATGGTTGCAATCCTAGTACAGAAAACAGTGAGTAATGACGCTATCATAACAAGAAATTCCCTAGTTTGGTGGGTCACAGGTGCAGCCAAGACTTGAAGACTGATATTGGATTATGCAGCTTGATTAAGTTTACTCCACTGATTTGCCTAGTCTTGGCCAACCCAGTTATGATTTAAAATATTATGATTCCTGTCATGCCCACTGGGTTCTAAAGTTTACCCCTGCATGAGTGGTTATATGATAAAGAGTTCTACAGTCTACCCCTGCATGAGAGGTTATATGATGAGGGGTGCTAAAGTTTACTCCTGCATAAGAGGTTATATGATAAGGGTTCTACAGTTACCCCTGCATGAAAGGTTATATGATAAGGAGTTTTACAGTTCACCCCTGCATGGGAGGTTATATGATAAGGTGTTCTACAGTTTACACCTGCATGAGAAGTTATATGATAAGGGGTTCTACAGTTTACCCCTGCATGAAAGATTATATGATAAGGGGTTCTGTAGTTTATCCTGCATGAAAGGTTATATGATAAGGGGTTCTACAGTTTACCCCTGTATGAGAGGTTATATCATAAGGGGTTCTGGAGTTTATCCTGCATGAGAGGTTGTATGATAAGGGGTCTTAGAGTTTACCCCTGTGTGAGAGGTTATATGATAAGGGGTTCGACAGTTTACTCCTGCATGAGAAGTTATATGATAAGGGGTTCAACAATTTGCCCTTGCATGAGAGGTTTTATTATAATTGGATCTAAAGTTTAATTCAGCATGAGTGGCTACATGATAAGTTTGTCTTTACACTATGGGATGAGCTGTACTTCTGGATTTAATGCCATCAGTGATTTGAAAACTTTGATATAGCCTCCCATACTAGGTTGATTAGAAAATGTGCCTTACTGGGAATGGATACATCATCACTCCCCTGGTCAAATAGCTAGGTACCTGTCTAATATATCACATGCTATAAAATGGCAAAATGCTTTCTCTGCCTTCCCTTCTTCCTGTCTTGGTAGAAGTACCTCAGGGATCAATTCTCAGACCTCTATTCTTTAACATATTCATTAGCAATTTATACAAGGCCAGTAATTATGCCACCATTGGGTAGTATGCAGATGAGTTGACACTCATACGAGCAGCTCAAAGCTTTAATGAACTTCAAAACCTAACCCAGGAATCTGTCATCTACACTGAAGCCTGGTTCTCCATCTCTTGACTGTTCATGTATCCCAAAAAAATCTAAAAAAATTGAATTTACCCCCAAACCTTGCTCGCCTCAACCTCCACAAACAACAGAAACATTGCACTAGTATCTGACACTAAGCTACTAGGAGTCACTATTGATGAACAACTAAAATTTTACTACAATATAAAAAACAGTTAAAAAATCACAGTAAAGGACACATCCTCATATAACAAATACTGCAAGAGGTCATATTGCCTCACCCTTCCTTCTTCCTATGCTCCTCTCTGTCACTCCTTTACTGATTAACCTACAAGCTTCACAATCTGACCTCCTTCAACCATGCTATAAAAAAGTCACAAATTTGCCATGGTTACAACTACCCCAATACTCATCATTCTCACAGCTACTAACCACACACACACACACACACACACACACACACACACACACACACACACACTCATGCCTATGGCCAATTTAGAGTGCCAAATCCACCTACAGCATGTCTTTGGGATGTGGGAGGAAACCGGAGCAACTGGAGGAAACCCACACGACCAGAGGGAGGACATGCAGACTCTGCACAGAAGGTACCCCAGCTGAGGATCGAACCAGAGAACCTCTTGCTGTGAGGCGGCAACGCTAACTGCTGCACCACCCTGGCAGCCCCTCAAATATATCTAGCTATTAAATGAAAATTCCTGTCTGTTATTACTCATATTTATGTTCTGTACTCTACTGCAGCTAGTAGCACTATTGTGCTCTGATACTGCAATGAATGTGACAGCTTTTTAAAATTGATCTACCATGAATCTGCTATATATAAGTGATTGTGACTTATTATCAATATAATCTATACAGATCCAGCAAGTCTATCCCAGTAAATAAAAGTGAATAAATAAGTACATAAATAAACAACTAAAACATTATTCACTCAATGTGTTAGGCAGGTGGTAGGCTATGAAAGTCATCTACCTAAGTCCATTGTCCCCTTCACCAAATTTTGCAGCTATTATTAGACTTCAGCAATGGTTTGCATATCCCCTCCCCAAATACACACTTCAGCAATGTGCACCCCTTCCTATATCTGCTTATTTTTCCAGAGTATTTTTGTGGGCACTTTGTTACACTTCAAAATGAATTGCCATACCTTCCCTATGTACTAGGGTCATCAGGCCCCTTGTATCTGGTCTTTCCTAGTGCCAGATATCTATCACATGCCCTACCAAGAGAGATGGACATGCTAGTGCCGTATTACAGTCCTGTGTTTTTCTTCAGATATACTCCATGGCATAAGGCCTTCCTGTTACTTCCTTTTTCACCACAGGTATTGTTTTTATTGCTGTAATACAATACCAGGCAGGTTTTTCTTCTTTACTATTTATATTGCTGAAACCATCAAATAACCACCTCCTAAATTCCACAGTTTTTCAGCTGTAAATCAAAATGACATCTATACTTTATATCTCAATAAAAAGATGCTTATTACAGTGGTATCTTAATGAGGCAGTTTAGAACCAATGTCTTTGAATCACAGTAGGAGTATATTGCTCTGTTCACATTAGTTAGTGCTAACCACGTTTGGCATGATTTCAGGAAAGCATGTTACCACTATGGTCATGTACACATCACTTGTAGACACATGCAGCACTATACTATGGATATGTGGTAGCACCCCACTATATATAGACTAAGGGCCATATTTCAACATTTTGTTCCATATATCAAATCAATTTTAAGAGTTTATATAATCTGTAGGGAGATAGCACTACCAGATCAGAAGGCTAATAAAATTACCAGACTCCACTTAGATTTCTAACAGAATACTTTGCAGAGTAAGTTATCAAACACTCTGTAGATAATTACTAGTTCACAAAGAAGATTATTACTCAGATACTGTAATAATGAATCAGAATACTTTGTACAGAAGGTTACCAATTGCTCTGTAGGTAATTACTAGTTCACAAAGTGGATTATTACTCGGGTACTGTTATGATGAATCAGAATACTTTGTATAGAAGGTTAGCAATTTCTCTGTAGATAATTACTAGATCACAAAGTACATTATTACAGAGGTACTGTGATGATGAATCAGAATACTTTGTATAGAAGGTTACCAATTGCTCTGTAGGCAATTACTAGATCATAAAGTACATTATTACACAGGTACTGGGGTGATGACTCAGAATACTTTGTATAGAAGGTTACTGATCACTCTGTAGATAATTACTAGATCACAAAGTAGATTATTACTCAAGTATTTTTATGACGAATCAGAATACTTTGCATAGAAGGTTACCAATCACTTTGTAGATAATTACTAGATCACAAAGTACATTATTACACAGGTACTGTGGTGATGACTCACAATACTTTGTATAGAAGGTTAGTGATCACTCTGTAGGTAATTACTAGATCACAAAGTTGATTATTACTCAGGTACTGTGATGAACTCCACTCCAGCAGTCTGCAACACCATCCCTTTGAAAGAACCTTAAGTCCCTTTCTATCCACTAATACATCTTCTACTTATAATTTCTGGGACAACACCATTTTCTGAATCTATGCACCACTGTCATGCCATCAATACTAGAATGTATTAGTCAATCTCTTGCCTTTCTTTCATACCAACACTATCCCCTCTAATAATAGCCCTCATATTAGACTAATATATGACTTCATTTCTCAGTGTATCCGGATGATGATCTGTTGAACCCACAGCCTTACCTACTCCATAGTCACTGCTCCCAGTTCCCTCCTCCTCCACCAACTAACTACTAATGATTTTATGCACCCTTTTGATAGCAATGCCTCCCCGTTCATCTCTTGAGCACTTTTTTCTCCTCATTCTACTTCAAAAAGAATAAGTAACCAGCTGTTCTCAGGGTGTTTCTTGTACAGTTTGGGTGAGATAGACTGCATTAGTTTCCAAACTTTTATAACCTCCTCACATAACAAACAAGTAAGCAAATTATGTGCTCCTTTCTTTTTGTAATTCCAACAAGCACCCTCAATTCAATGTCCCTCATCCTTCATTTGTTTTAATGTCCTATATCACATGTGCAATAGCTTCAGATGCATGTCATGTAGAGGACCCACTTCCTTTAACTTCCTTGCATGCAGCAGATCTCTTCCTAATGTGTTTTTTAATTCTGCCATACCTCTCTTTCTTCTTACCTGCAGCTTTCCAATTTCTAAAGCAACCTGCCGTATGACAACATTTCTTGATATTTCCCTCTCCATCTCTTCCTAATCCTCAACCATTATGACCTATTCACACTACTCTCTTTTTTATCTCATTTATGTCCTGTTATCTCAGCTTCTATTTCCCACACTTTATTCTTTTTATTCACCAACAAATATCCTTTATACAAGCCGCATCTCTTCTGCAGCATATCAAACTCCATGCCCTGTTTAACTGTGATTCACATAGTTCACTTGTATATCTCTTCCCCTTGCGTTCTATTCCCATAGCCTTATCTCAAAAAACTGGTGCAGTGCACCATCCAATATACCTTAAAGGCGTTTTCTTTCAATGGCACTCACATATACTCTCTCTGCCCGAGTTATTCTCTACTACCTACATTTCTACTCCTCCATGACAAAACTTAACTTCCATTCCATATAACCCATCTCAGTTTATACTCATCAAATACCCTTAATGTTGTGCCACATTCACAGATTCTTCATTCTACAAAAATCTGGCATATCTCAAACCATATAACTGCCTACATATCTGTAATATACCTGACGATATCCTACCATTATTTTTCCTCTCCGTACATATCTATCACTTATGTTCTGTGACCTGCTGCAAATGGGTCTTGGGGAATGATATTAGTATGCTATCCTGAAATGTGCAAACCTCTTTCAATGGATCTGTTTGCTTAAACATTAATATATTTGATGAAAAATCAGTTTACTAGGGCTAAATGGATAAAGATCTGTGAACTCAACAATTTGTAAAGTAAAACTAAATGTTCATCAGCTATATGGTTATATCCTGCCAAAGATATAAAAGCTAGCCAGACTTCTAAAGTTATTAGATACCCCCCCCACCACACACACACACACACACACACACACACACACACACACACACTGGGTGCTGTAGCTCAAATTCTGAATGGAAAAAATGACAGCCTGGGTGCTAAAATCCTTCAGTCCTTTCTTGCCTTCCTTGAGAGTGCTCCTCCTGGGCTCCATAGGATCAATGGTTGACTGTTTCTATCAATTTCTGGGAAGATATGTCCCCATACGAGAGCTCCTTCCCCAGTCTTTAAGAATTTTGGTTATTTGAACTATTTTTGGTAGTTTGTCTAGACTGTCACATGAATGTGGTCTGGCAGTCTGTTTCTGTAATTCTATTATTAATAGTATTTCCTGATTTCTTTTTTGACAACAGTACGCTGTTTGAGCAATTATTTTTGCGTGTGTGTATGTGTGTGTGTGTGTGTGTGTGTGTGTGTGTGTGTGTGTGTTTACCTTGGTGTATATTTGGAAAGTGTTAAATGTGAGCAGTTTGCTACAACTTAATAGTAAAAAAATTAAAATCTTTTTTTTACCAAAAACCTGAACACTGTATTATTCCATGCAAGCAATTTGCTACAGTTTAAAAGAAGAAATATTTGTTTTGACTAAAACATGAGCACTGTACTGCTCTGTGTAGCAGGTTATAAACTACAGCAACTGTCTGCTACATTTGTAGCAAGCAGTTTGCTACAGTTTAAATGAAGACTTTTTTTATTATTAAAATATAACAAGGGAGAGTTGGGGACGGGTTACAGAACTGGTACCTGAATTCCTGGGGAGGAGGGATGGGGAGCATATTGTGGATCTGGCTGGTATACTTGTAGAAGGAATGGATGTTTTGTGTGAATATAAATTTACAGTCTGTTTTGTTTTTTTTTTTGCTCTGATAGAGTAGGGTGCTCCTCCTTCAGAGTAAGGAACATAAAATCCTGATATACACTGATTTTTATACATCAGCTAATAAGCATAAACCATTTTTCTTGTTTTTGTATACAACTGATCCAGTAAATGTTGGTTCCACTCGGTCATATCAAAACTGCAACTTAGAACAGGAAGAGCAAATTGATTTATAGACTGGACTTTATTCCTAGATGTTAAGGCAGTTTTCAATATACATTTTTGTTTTCTGAAGTATTCTTTATTGTGCTTTATTCACAATTTCTTGTGTTTATTGTGAATAAAGCACAGTAAAAATATTTCAGTAAACAAAAAACTTAGATTGAAAACTGCCTTAATATCTAGAAGTAAAGTCCAACCTACAAATTGTTGATCCTTCAACTATTCTCAAATATTTATTCACTACCTCCTACTCATGTTCCTTAATATCACATACCTGTTCCAGGTTAGTATTTTCATTGTGCTGCAGCTTTCCTGTTTGAAATATTGCTTTTGAACATATTTCAAGGCCAAGTGTCATTAGTATATCATTTGAGTAAGTTTTTACCATTTGTAGCTGTGCTTTCAACTCCTTAACTTATAAGATAAACAAATTTAAGACATCCACAAAATTAGATGAGAAATCTTTAAACAATGTTTTTATTCTGGGAACCAAACTGTAATCATAGCCTATTCTGTTAAATAAACAGCTTAATAATTTAAAAGCCAAAACAATAGTGGTGACAGAGAATCACCGGAATATCCCCCTTTGAATTTTTATCCCTGGAATAATAGTTTTTCTTTTGTATTGCCTAAACTGCAAAGTTTTTTGCCACTGTTTTCATGGTAACTGAAAAGTAATTGATGAATGTAATGTGGGTCTTAAACATCTGTAAGCAATCCTTTGTCCAAAAATGTGGGATGCTGTCAAATATTTTTTTTTTAATCTTTCCATGTCATACTTAAATCCTTTCTCGTTTTACAATGTGCTGTTATGGTTTTAATTAGCAGCACATGACTTTCTTTTGATATTCTTTTGTTCTATTGCCAGAATTGAGTTTTCTTTTTTCTAAATGACATTTAACTATGTCTGCATCAATTCTAATGTAAAGTTTATATATTGTCAGAAGACAATTTATTGGTCTATTGTCCTTAGGATGACTTACAGGTTCACTCTTTGGCCCATCACTCTGCAACATTACCTGTGTCAGTTGCCACTGTTTCCTACTCCTTCCTTTATTTATTTATATTTATTCCAGTTTGGTGACCGGGGAGGTCCACTGAGCTCGAGAGCCCATTTTCAGTGGTGGCCCGGGGAGAAAAGCTCCACAATACAAAGTTACATTTCGCTGTGTAGCTTCATCTGGACATTTGTACTGGTCTCCTATAGAAGGTTCTAATGAATTCTCTTTTTGTAAATCCTCTTAGATGACTCTTGCTCTACCTGCTGCCTCTTAATCTGGGAACCCATAAATCTATCATGCTGCAACATTGCTTGTGCTGGATTATCCAAGCTAAATCCACCACTTCTCCGATAATACATAACTTCACTTTCTGTTTGTTTGACTTTACCTTACTAATCCTCTTTTCTACATTCCTCTTTGCTCTCTTATTTTTTGTATTTTGAAGTTGACCATATTTGGATGCCTTTGTCTGTGTTTCTCTTCAAATATCTTTGGAGTTACTTTTTTGTACTGACTAATTTAGCTTTCGCTTTTGCATAAATATTGCTCCCTACCAGAGCTTTTTTTTTCTTTCAATGTCCATGTTTCTTTTTTACCTTTCAAAAATCTACTGAGTTTTGCTCTTTATATTTTCATACATCCTCTGTTGAATCTTTTTACAGGCAGCCCACAGTTCTTTTGTTTCTGTAATGCTTTTCATAAATCTGTTGTAGTAATGAATAACATTTTTGAAACATTTGTACGTTTTCTTGCACAAGCATTTTTTTCTCTAATTTCTCTATTAATCCTTTTGTGTATATTTTGTCTGGAAATTCTAGGCTTCTTGCATAATAGTAAAAGCACATAATATATGCCTTAACCCTTGGTAGGGCTGATTCCATGTAATAAGAGCTTCTTCGTTTTCAGAAATGCTTTGTGGTTCATGTTTCCAATTTTTATCACCTACATGTATATTGTAGTGTTTGAACAATCCCAGATGCAATACACTTGCCACATTGTTGTGATTTTCAAATGCAATACACTTCCACATTGTTGTGATTTTCAGTATACAAATCCTTAGCCATAAGTTTATTGCAAACAGCAGAGAGATGTGCAACTGTTTATATTTCTGCATAATGAAAGCAACATTTTTTCTGTATCTATTCACGTCTCTTCAATCATTCATGCACCATATAAATAAATACAGATAGATAGATAGATGGATAGATATAGATATAGATATAGATATGCTTGTCATATAACTGTGTCATTTCCAGTTTCCTTCCATGTTCTTCTGGTTCTGTTCTTTATATTTTTTTCTTTTGTTTATTGGCACTTTCTGTTGCTATCTGATTTTTGTCTACTTTTGGGTTTATTTCCATACCTTTTCCTTTCTGAAATGCTTCTGTTAATTTGAGCAAAGATGTCATCTTTGACTTGCTTTCTTACAAGTTTCACTAAGTCTGGATCTGGTAATATCAACAAATGTATATGCAGTCTAAAGATTGTAAACCAATATTCAGAGTCCCTTTTGAGGAGGTCCATACCTTCTTTAGACTGAGGGATATATCATTTTGCCATACATTGGTTTACAGAAGTCATTTGATAAGCATAAAGCAGTTTTCTTGTTTCCTAGTTAACCAGTTCAATGTTTTCTAGAGCTAGTTAACCACATCAATGCTATAAGTTAAAACAGGACGAACAAGCTCATTTATAGCTCAAAATGTATTCCTAGATATCAAAGCAGTTTTCAGTAGTAGCTTTAATCTTTTGATGTATTCTTTTCAAAGCTTTGTTCTCATTTGGTCATATCTTATCACCCACACTTCATCTACTCCCAACTATTTTAGAAACCCTCCTGTTAAAGTTCCTTTATGTCTCATTCTGGTCAGAGATTGTCATTTTTCTGCTGCATCAGTTTTCCTGCAATAAGTTTTTCTTTTGCAAATTTATCAAGTCCAAATGTCATTTTCATATTATATGAGAAAGTATTAACTATCTTTAGTTATACTTTCAGGTGGTTGTCTGATGAGCAATATCATTTTAAATCATCCAAAAATAAAAATAAATAAATAAATAAAAATGAGATATCTTTGAACAACATTATTTTTTGAAAGTTAAGATGTAACCATAGCTCAGAATATCAAGCAAACGGCTTAATGGGTTAAGGAAAAGACGAAACAGTACTAGTGCCAAAAAAAATAAATAAAAAATAAATCACATGGGAATACTACCTTTTAGATTTTAAACCCTTAGACTGTACTTTGCCCTTTTTGTTTACTCAGTTATAAAGTGGGTTGCCACTCCTTCATATTTACTGCTACATAATTGATCAATGTAGGGTGTGTTTTATAAATATGTAGGTATTCTATAACCCATGAATGTTGGATTCTCTCAAATAATTTTTTGTAATCTATCCATGCAGTACTTAGGTTCTGACCCATTTTATAGCTAGCAGTTATTGTTTTATTTAACAATAAAGGGATTTTTCCTACATGCAATTTTCTTTCGTTACCTTTCTGACGTTTCAATTGTTTGCTTTTGCTTTGTTTCTCACTTTTATCTAAAACCTTTCTGGGCTGTTAATGAAGTGTTTTCTTTGTACTTTCCCTTTATATCTTCTGTATTTTCCTGCTTATGCATCCTTCTCTTTCTGCTGCCTGCTGCACCACCACACTGGGATTCATTAAGCCATGATGTTATGTTATTGTATGCAATTGAGCTACCACACTACATCCTTCACTTCACAGTTGGCCTGTCAGTTTTATTTCTATTTTTTTAAATTCCAAATCACTAAATATCTTTTTATCAGTTACATTTCAGTTCTGTGATTCTATTTTTATTGAGAAGTTTACCATATCCACACATATCCAGATATCTTTGTATTTTCTTCAAATATATTTGGAGTTGCATGTTTCATGTTGATTAGTTTGGCTTTTCTCTATGCATAACTATCATACCATATTAGATCTTTTCTTTTCTTTTTTTTTTTTTTTTTTAATGCCGATGTCCATTTTTCTTTTTTATAATGTCAGCCTTTGTTTTTAGTTCTTTATCTTGCATCACTTTTTCTGTTGATTCCTTTCCTAGTTGGTCCAGTGTTTCTTCATCTAGCTAATGACTTTTTGGATCTATTGAATTAGGAATCTTAATTATTTATCTGCTTCTTTTAAAAGAACTTCCTGTGCAGGAATATTTTTCCACTAATTTCTTTCTTATTTTTCCATCATATCCTCTGAGTAGAAATGATTGGTCTGTTGTACAACAGCCACAGTACATAATTTCTTTCCTATTATCAACAGTATACTTTATTGCCTTTATGCCTCTTGTTTGGCCTATCATTTTTTTTTTGTGGACTGTTTCTTCCTTCTGCTACAGAGGTCTCTCTCTCTCTCTCTCTCTCTCTCTCTCTCTGTGTGTGAATCCTACTAACATACAATGCCATATGGACAATTGTTGTGTGTTATCCCGCTTTCATCAACAATATTCAAACCATGATTTGAGAGATTTTGGAATCCTCAGATTTTTGCCATTTTGTAAATGAGAAATTATATTTCATATTCCACTTTATACATTTTTAAAATGCAATATTAATACCCTTCACAGCAACAAAAAACAGTTAAAAAAATTACTTCTGAAAATGTATATTATGTAATACATTAGTGTAATCCCCATGAAATATACTCTATGTATGACATCATTGTCAAAGTCAAAGTATAAATGCTGATGGAATATTATCCTGTCCCAAACCATGCAACTGTAAAAGTAAAGTCATAGTGGGCTTACCATGCCATGTCTCCTGCAATTCTTTTTACATGGGTAAAACATAGATGCAGGTGAGCCAAAGCATACAGAAGAATCAGAATAATATAAAAAAGAAGGTTATTGCTAATTAACTTTATAAACATTCCACTTAATGAGGGAACTGCAAAGATTTTTGTTTATTTTATTATAGAAAGATGACATTTCTCCTAGAGGTGGTGGTTTGGAAAACATATTAAAATACAAGGAACTAGGGGGCAGCTACAATTAAATGCAACTCAACCTCTTGGCATTAATGATGCAGTCTCTATTGCTAGTGTCTTGAGGTTACAAAGGCCAAGTTCTAAAATAAATAAGGTGTTATAAATAACAATTTGATTTCAAAAGCTAAAAAGGGTCAGCTCTGTTTAGTGCTTTGATGGGAAAATCTACTGGAATGTCAGTTTGTTACTGTTGTTGCAAGAAAAAGTTTTTTTTTATATGCATACCTTTTCTAACATTATATAATGTTTTATCATTATGATTTATTTTAACATAATTCATATTCACGAATGATTGACTACACACGCAAACACACACACACACACACATATATATATATATATATATATATATATATATATATATATATATAATTAATTAATGTTTTTATACATGCTTATATATTTAAGAAAGGGGAGTTAGCTGTCATGTGATCATTTTAATTAATTTAAGTAGATCACATAGTACTGTTTTTAACAAATTCTGATGATGTCTGAGTTTACTTGTATACAGACAAATGTATATGTTCTTGGATTATCCTGGTGCATCTCATTTTGTCAGCATGGTTCAACTATAAACAAGGTTCCAACTCACAGAGGGATTTCCAGTGGGCATATGTGTGCATCCATGTTCAGCTTTGAGCTTGCTCCTTTTCATACTAGGGATGGACTGCATTAGCAAACAGGTCAAAGGGGACAGATCAACAAGGGTGGGAAGATGGCATAATGGTTAAGGTGTTGACCTTGCAGACTGAAGATGCAGGGTTTGATTCTCACAGGGAGTAATTGGCTAGGCTTACAATGGCTCACAAGGGGAGTTAGCTTAGTACTAATTTATACAAGGCCATGTCCTACCCAGAATTAATGGACATGCTCCACCTCAAAAAATCCAAATCCACCAGAGCCATGAGAGCAAGAGACTTAAACCTCAACATGGATATAAATAGGACATGCTGGAGGGACAGATTCATCACCCAGAGACTCCCTACACTGTGGAACAGAATCCCAGTCCATGTGAAGCAGAGCCCCTCACTGACTCTGTTCAAGAGAAATCTTGACGAGTGGATGGGAGATCGTAGGTTTACCCCAGGAATCATCTCTGTATCACTGCTGGACAGAGGCACAGCAAACTAATGGGTATAGTATTCTCATCCTAAGGGGTGGTGAAAGCCACACACACTCTGGCTAGGCTTATAAATGCCCTAGGGCAGATAGCCTAGTATGAACCTATGAACCTATGCAGGTCATATGTCACTAAAGTCAGACTCTGATGATGAATTTCAACAAAAGATAGGGGACTAGAATGCAGGACTGAATGTATATGGGATAAAACTGAGTACAGGCAAGACACTGGCCATAGCAGTAAATGGGAGCATGAGAAGAAGTTAAAAACTGAGATATAAAGGAAACTAGTGGAGCAGGTTTACGATTATTAGAAAGAAACCTTTAGCTATCACAACAGACTAGAAGCTCTGTCTCTTATAGACTCAGAAAAACGAACAGGTGATGTGGAAAAAAAAAAACTTGCCATAGGGACACTAATAGAATTCAGTTTAGTGCTTTCATCCAAAACATACATAGGACGTTTACATATACTCCATATCTGGATAATGTCAAAAACAGTATAGGATCATAGGATTATACTATCACAGGAACTACAGTGCAAGCAGTTCTAAAGACCATATGTACCTTGCTAAATACCACACTTGGGTTATATTCACCCACTTTCTGAAGGGAAAAACATGTCAGATCAGGGATGAACTTGCAGCTATCCATCAAGTCATCAAGTTTAGCCTCAAGGGTGTCACCCTGCTTAATGTGTAGGGACAATGTGCTCAAGAATTGGGGCAAACATTGCACAATAAATTGATCACTTCAAAGTGTTTTATTTCTATATTGCTAGAGGTTCAGATCATTGGTTTGGTTGTCTGTGCAGCTATTCATTTTATGAAGGCATAACACATCCATTGGTGTGTGGTCTTTGATAACATGGATTTTGTCTACAGTATCCTTTGAGTGGTGACAACAGTTCATTTTTCTGAGTTTATAAGAGACAGAGCTTCTAGTCTGTTGTGATAGCTAAAGGTTTCTTTCTAATAATCGTTTTCAGTAGGACATTTAGGTCTTTTGTAGTTGAATCATATGTCTGGCTCAGTACATGCCAAAAGTGGCAATGAAGTCAGTAAGTGGTCTAATTAGAGCAGACTGTAAAGATGCAATAGCATCCTTTAACTTAAATGAGACACCTTTGGAAATCCGTCATTCTAGTTAGAAGGATTTCCTAAATACTCTTGCAACATTGTCATCCAAGATGAGGAAAATGTCAACCTATGTGCTGAGATCTTTAACTATCATATCTTTGTGGACTGCGGGTGCTAGCTATTTTATAAGTTGTAGATGAGTGGCATCTCCCAAATGTTGCAAATCTGCACAGGTTTGCATTTAGCTTTAGACTTTACTCAGTACACCTTTGGTATATAAGAGCTAACTGAAGCATTTCTGTAAAATGGAAGAATGGATGATGTAACCCAGATTGCAATCATCAGTAAATCTGGTTAGCCATAGGTCAGGGGGGTTTGTGGTACATACCTCTCAACTGGCCATATTTTTACCTCATATTTTTAGTTTGTTCTTCATAAAATTTTGTGGCCTTCTGACAACCACTAGGAAGTGAAGTCACAAAATAATGGCAAAATTTTTTTCAGACTTTATATCCTTCAGAAAATATGCACTAACACAAAACTTTTTAATCCAGCAAATTTCTATGATTTATGATTTATTTTTATTTAATTTATGAGAGCAATATTGAAAATCTGTCCCTATTTTGGGGCCTTTTCCCACCCATTATTTTGGCTTTGTCCAGATTTCTGGTGCTAAGAAGTTGAAATATATGTTGCGGCATGAAGGTCAGAAAAGTATTCTACTTGTTACTTTTTTATTTTCTGAAGTTACACCTGCCGCCTTAATTGTGTGGTGCCTATCCTTGCATTGCGATGTCTGTCCTTGAGCCATTTTGCAATCCACCTTTCCACATATGTGTCTATCATTAGTTCTTTTAGCTTTTTTTCCATGCCAGCATAGGGTACACTGTCATAGGCTTAGGTTCATAGGTTCATAGGTTTATACTAGGCTATCTGCCCTAAGGCATTTATAAGCCTAGCCCAAATTTTTGTGGCTTACGCCACCCCTTATATGAAAAAATACTGTGCCCATTAGTTTGTTGTGCTTCTGTCCAGCAGTGACACAGAGATGATTCCCGGGGTAAACCTACGATCTCCCATCCACAGGTCTAGATTTCTCTTGAACAGAGTCAGCGAGGTGCTCTGCCTCACATGGACTGGGATTTTATTCCACAGCATAGGGAGTCTCTGAGTGATAAATCTATCCCTCCAGCACGTCCTATTTATATCCGTGCTAAGGTTTAAGTCGCTTGCTCTAGTGGTTTTGGTGGATTTGGATTGAGGTGGAGCATGTCCATTAATTCGGGTTGGACATGGCCTTGTATGTCAGGCACATGTCACCTCTGAGCAGACGGTATGCGACTGAATAGAGCTGGAGTTTCTTCAATCTGGCAGCATATGACAGATTTGAGTCCCTTTATCCTTTTGGTGAGGAACTTTTGGGGTCTCTCCAATTGCTGCAGATGTCGGGTGAGATACATCCCGAATGGGGCATTGTACTCAATCATTGGTCTGATAAGTGAAGAGTACAGGGGAACAATGACCTCACTAGATCTGGATGTGAATCCCTTCATGATCAGGTGGGCAATGTAGAAGGTCTTTCTAACCACTTTAGCAACGTGAGTGTCAAAAGAAAGGCCACTGTCAACCTGGGTCCCCAGGTCCCTGATAACCTCTTCTGTGCTTAGTGGATTGCCACCTATATGGTAGCTTGGGGTTACCTTGTTTTTCCCGAAGGGTATGACTATACATTTTTGGCGTTTAACTTCAGGCCATGGCTCTGGCACCAGCTATCTGTTTCCGTGAGTCCCTTCTGAAGGATATCCGTGTCCGATGCACTTTCCACTATGGCGCCCAGTTTGCAGTCGTCTGCAAACTGTGTCAGCCAAAGTCCTCCCATGTTGGCCTGTACTTCTGAGAAGTAGATGCCAAACAATAGGGGGCCAAGGACCGAGCCCTGTGGGACACCACTTGTGACCGGCTTGGAGTCTGACACAGCGCCAGCAACTCTAACCCTGTGGGTTCTGTCCTTAAGCCAGTTTGCAACCCATCTTGTGACATATGGGTTTACATTTAAGCTGGTAAGTTTTTCTACAATACCCGAGTGGGGTATTGTGTCGAAAGCCTTTGCAAGGTCAAGGTAGGCTGTATGGACTGCCTTTCCCTCATCAATGGCCTTGGTGACTGTTTCAAAGAAGTCAACCAAGTTCAAAAGGCATTATCTTCCCTTGACAAAGCCAAACTGGGTCGGGTCCAATGTCTGCAAGTCCCCTATATCTTTGTTTATGAGCTCCATTATGATCCTCTCCATAGCTTTTGCAGACTAGACTTGTTAAGCTTATGGGGCGGTAATTACCAGGGTCCGTAGAGGCGCCGCCTTTGTGGAGTGGGACCACAGTTGCCTTACGCCACTCCTTGGGCACGTATCCTGTGGTAAGGCTGAGATTAAACAGCTGCCTTATGTGCGGGTTTAATTCCTCATTTAGCTCGTGTAGCACACAGCCGGGGACACCATCCGGTCCCATTGATGCTGTGTTTTAGCTTTAGAGAGAGCAGCTTTCACCTGCGCATTTGAGATGTCCGGGAGGCTACACTCGGCTGGGATAGTTATCTCTCCTTTAGGGGGGGAGAGGGGGGTGAAGTTTTCACTGAACCTGTCTGCCAGTATGTTGGCAATGTCTGTGGGTTCAGTGATTTTTGTATCATTTTGGACTAATTCTGAGCATATCTGGGAGTTTCCACCCAGGTTCCTAACATAGCTGAAAAAGGCCTTATGATTGTCCTTTGAATCCATGGCAATTTTTCTCTCAAAATTGGCCTTAGTTGATTTTATGAGTGCTCATATTATTTTACTAATAATGATCAGGGGTGACTTCCCTTTTATGGATTTTGTTCTATCATGTAATAGCTTTCTCCTCTTATTGTAAAGTTTGTTAATGGCTGGGGTCCACCAGACTGGACGTTTGCCCTTTGTGCAAAGAGTCTTGGTTTTATTTGGGATTGCCTGATCCATGCAGTCCTGGAGGTGTTCATAGAAGGCATTTGTAAGGGCTTCCACAGCTTGGGTTGTGGTTTCCTCTGGCTCAGGGGCCTTGAAGGATACCACACCAGTCTTGAGTAGTGTGAAGTTTGCTTTAGAGAAGTTCTTCACTATGGTCTTTTTGCTTTGGGCTGGCGCGGGATGTGGATTTTCAGTGAGATTAGTTTATGATCAGATCTCACCAATGAGGGATATACTTCCGGTGTGGAGCATTTTGTCCCCATGTTTGTGACAATGAGATCTAGTATATTTTCTCCTCTCATGGGAACAGTGACTAGCTGTTCCATGGCATTTGAATTTATGAACTCCAGGAACCGTTGGGCTAGAAAGTTAGGGCTTGAGTAATGTTCCCAGTCTATATTCGGGTAGTTGAAGTCACCCAATATGATGGTGTTTGGAGATACATTTATACCCTCCAGTGTCTTCAGGAAGGCTGTGTGGGGTTCCTGAGTTTGAGAGGGTGGCCTGTAGCATGCTACAATTTGTAGAGCAGTTTTGCCTATGGTTAGTTGCACCTGGATGGTTTCCGAAGCTTCGTGCGTTGCCACCAACCTGGAGGTGTGGGTATCCTTTATGAATATGGATACACCCCCTCCTTTTGTGGTGTGGTCCGGTTTTGGGGCCGGAACGCATGATATGAGGTAAAACCTAATAGTGCCGGGGTGCTCTCAGGAGCCTTGAATCAGGTTTCAGTTACAGCACAGACATCGATGTTCTCCATACTGAGAAGGGCCTCAAGTGCGTGCATTTTGAGATTTAGACTTCTGGCATTGAGCAGCATTACCCTCAGTTTCTTCCCATTTTTGTTTTCTAGGGTGGTAGGTTTAGAATTTGAGCCTTGCCTAAAAAAGGCACTATGGGGGTGGCAAGAGCCTTAGCCAATATCCGGAATCCCAGGGGTGACAGGTGCAAGCCGTCCCTTGAAGCAGCGTGGCTTGTCAAGCATGTCATCCCAGGCAGACAGACACTGGATCCCCTTTGAATGACACCAGACATTAAGCCAATTGTTAAAGCTGATCATCTTGTCTCTATATTGTGGCATCATTCTTGGTGAAGGAAGGATACTGCTCAGGGTTAGGGTCATACCTGCCTGGGCTACATAATCAGAGAGCTCCTCTATGTCTCTTTTCATGTAGTCCAGGGAGGTACGTCTCAGGTCGTTCACACCAGCATGGACAATGACTGTGTCATATTTGTACTTGCCGTGGAGTGACCCAGTGCTTGTGTTATGTGGCGGATTCTAGCGCCCGATAGGCAGCTTACTGTGACCCTCTCCTTGTTCAGCCTGGTGAGTGGGACGTCAGTGTGTCTGACTATGGAGTCACCTATGACAAGTATGTTTGGTGTTGTATTTGGCCTTAAGGGCTGTGACTGCTTTGCACACTGCTTTTGTGGTTTATGTGTTGCTTGTGGGGTGTCTTGAGGTAGCAGTTGTTTGGGTGTCTGCTTTGGAGGCCTCTGCTGTTTAGGTAAATTTTACTCAGAGCCTCCGAGTATGTCTTTGTGTGTTTATGTGTTTGATTCAGTGGAGTGGTAGCATTATGTGAGGCTGGTTTTGTGGTGTGTGTAGTTGCCTTCTCCTCCTGTCTGGTCTTGCCAGTCCTGAGTTGAGAGAGCTCAGCCTCCAGTTTGGCTAAATAGCTGCATCTCTCACAAGTATTTGTGTTATGTGGGAGGAGGAGAGGGTTGTCTGTGTACATGAGGCAGTTATAACATTGCCTCAAGATTCCCAGATTCACCAGCTGGACCAGAGAGGAGATTGACAACTGACCTTTGGACATGCTAGAATAATATTGGGAAATCCTTAATTGAAAACAAGGGCCAGTGGGGAGTGAGGGTGTAGTGCTTTTAATTTTTAGTGATGACTTATATAATTGCTTTAGTGAGCAAGTGCCAGGTAACTTGAGTGCAATGTGTTACAAGTAACTAAATGCAAAAACGACAAACAGTAACTTTCTTTCAAGTGAAACAAGGAAATAAGTACAGTAAGCAATGCAGATATCACTAGTGATCCACAGAAGCTGAGAAGTTGCGTATTAGGTGGAATTAGCTTCCAGGGAAATAACAAGCAAACAAACAACAAGCATATAAACAAAGCTAGATTCAGCAGGCCTGGATCTAGTCTATGCTAGAGCAAACAAGGTGTACCAATTTCAGTAAGATACAGTTCAAATATTCAGGCACTATAAACCTTTAACCAGAAATTCCCAGCTCAGAAGGGCAGAGTCCAGCCTCTTCTCCCACAAGAGTGCAGACCACAAACCTTCTTAATGTAAAATAACTGGCCTGAAGCCCAAGTGCCTAAACCCTTAGTCAGATTCTGATGGCCAGTGTACACTGACTGTGTAACCTTCTCAAAGAAGATTACCAAGATGAACAGACATTTGCCCACAACAAAATAAAACTATTGGGGGTGCAGTCATATGAGATTTTTAATATCATAGATGAAGAAGTCAAATGTGATATGCTCCATTTCCTTGCAAACTAAACTAGTTACACTGAGGGGCCCATAATGCCTGAGTCTGTGGTAAGGCCTCTTTTCTGCAGAGGCACCCCTACAACTGTTTTCCTAACTTCAGGAACATAACCTGTGACCCAGCTTAAGTTAAACACATGCAGGATGGATTGAGTGAGGACATGCTTAGCATTATTAACTATGTGAGTAAGGAAATGTTGCCTCTTGCCACTTAACACTTCCTGTGTTGACTGACAGGTGCAGTTGAATACCTGCTACACTATGCCACTTCTCTAATACACATATCCATATACCACCTGTATAAACTTAGAAGCAAATGCTGGTCGGTTCATGCCCACTTGCCACATGTTCATTGTCAAAAGAAGTGAAACTTACCTCTGTGCACTAACATACAGGGGATATATACGTAGTAGGACATGCACCTACATCTCTTTCTGGGTGTGTGAACAGAATTTGCTGGGTGACTGAACTGACATAGTTGGGATCATTAATACTGATGGAGATCCATGAATCTGTTAATATCCTCAGATTTCTTCATCTCTTTATCCTGCTGTATATCTTCAGACTCAAAACAGTTGTGCATGGCAGGGCATAGGTCCTTCTAACCACTTTTAGTTGTCTGTTACTTTCACAGAACACTAGGCTTTAATTACTTTCAAACGAGTGACTCAGAATCATATTTGACAGACTATGTGAGGAAACTGTGGGAATCAGACTCGTTACTACTGCAAAAAGGTATTTACAAGCTCATGACCTTCACCCTCTGTGCTGTCCTGTGAGAACATACTACTTATATGAATTATTGTAACAAATCCTATCTGTGGTGTAAATCTTGCTAGAACTGTTACTGTCACATTAACATGGATATTTTGTTAGGCATCTTATTGCTCTTAAGCCATGTACTGAGGCTTTCTAATTCAGTTAAATATGCAGTAAACCCCCCCCCCCGCCTTTTTAATTGTCCTTGACGCCCTTTGACTTTGTTAATTCTCTTGAAATCCTCCAGTTTTATTAATCATGAAAACAACCATGATCCTGTTAATCCTGTCAGAAGCCCAAAAGCACTTTTATCCTGTCACGGGTCTCTTTTCTCCTAATTCTTCTCCTTGGAGCATGAAATGTTTCCTAGGTGGAGGCTTGCTAGCACACTTCATTCTCATATGTCCTACAAACTGTAAAGATGTCTCTGCTTTCAGAAGAGACACCTGCAAGTCTGGATAACTCTTTTGTTTTGCAACCTTTGCAACTAAACTGACATGACAGTAGACTGAAGTATTCAGATAAATTCAAAATTATTTGCATGAAATTTCCATTAGGTACTCTTCTGAACTTTTCACTAGGTAAAAAAATGAGGTTAGAAGACTTTGATATTTTCTTTTCTTTCTAGAATGATATGCCTGGTAAATAGTTAATCAAACCTTGAAGCAAAAATCAAATATCAGCAATTAAGAGAATTAATAAAAGAAAAGGTTAGGTAGAAGTGGCTGTTAGTATGTCTGTTGCAGAGCACATCTAACAGATATCTAATGTAACATCTGCAAGGGATGCAAATGGATTCTTGTGTTGCAGTCCCTGAAGTATTGTTACAATTTTGCTGTGAGGGGCATTGAGAAAAACATTACATGAAAGGTGCTGTGTTAAATAGAAAAGCATTTCTTCATATTTCTAATGTGGAAATGAATGACGAGGTTGAACTTTGATGATGGAATCTAAATAACACCAACTATTTTCAGAACATAACCTCATGTTTCATTACCCTGAGCACTGCTGAGTGTTAATGTTGCCATATGTTATGCAGCCTGCTCGACCAGTAGCAATGAAAACAGAAACAAAAGTGCACGTAAACTGACAAGCGCAAGCACTGTTGTGATGCCCCAAAACTGAATAAATATATGTTTACAGAAGAAAATTAAACATTAGAGGAGTACTGTTAACTGCCCTTAGCCTTAGACTGTCCACACATAAACTGCCAATATTCTGCACTCCTGATAATTAAACATACAGTTTATTCAGTCTTTTTATTTTCTTTTAAATGGCTGGGCATGTGTTACTTTTTTCAAGAGTGATTTGTAGAATATTAAACTTGCTGAGCAAATGTAACAAAATGATAGAAGAAAAAAATGCCCAGTTTTGACATTTAAAACAATGCATTGGTTATTAAGAAGAACAGACTCATACCTCTCAACTTTACAGATTTTCGCAGAATGTCCAGATTTATGCCTCATGTTTTTCATCCATTTTTCATAAAACTGCGTTTCTTTCTGGCAAATAAGTGACAAATCATTATTGACTGAAGTTAGAAAATAATGACAGACATTTGAGTTTCAGACTTCATTTCCTTCAGAAAAAAATCATGCTAATGCAAAACCTATTATTCTATCAACTTTCTAAGTTTGCAAGGGCAATATTTAAACATTGTCCCTATTTTGGGGCCTTTGTCTCACTTTTATTTATGGTTTTGTCCAGATTTCTTGCTCTAAGAGATTGAGAGGTATGATTAGAACTACAATAATGAGTTATGTTTTCCTGCTTAAATGCCAAAGAAGAGGAGTGCTGCTTCAAATGAAGACGTGTAGGACTTTGTCATTTTGTAACCCATCCTTATACCCCTTGTTTCATCTTGCCGCCCTAGCTCCTTATCAGAACAGTATCTTTCTTTTTAAACCCACTAACTTACTCTGTATAATGCTCATCTTTCTATTAGCTGTCTGTTTCTTCCTCTATCTACCACTACTTCCTTTACTGCACCCTAACTCTCTATCAACCAAATTAATTCCAGCTTTCCTCCCGGCATAAGCTGCAGCCATCTATACCCCATATACTTCATATAGCCCAAGTTATAGGAGTTCATAGGTTCATAGGTGTCTACCAGGCTAACAACCACAAGGGCATTTTTAAGCCTAGACATCCATCCAAAATCTCTGACAAGTTCTGATACCCTTGATAAGTGTAAGCATGAGTGTGGGAGGTGAACCATTTACAGGTTACCTGTGTCCATTGGAGATATAGGTGCCAAACCAGGTTTGAATTTCCGGTCTGCCATCCAATTGTCCAAGTTGCACTTGAATTGGGTTAGGTAGAAACTCTGCTTCATATGGATGGGGAGCCTGTTCTATAGACAGGGTAGTCTCTGGGATACATACCTATCTTTCTTCATCATGTTATGTTGTTATTTTGTATTATTTATCCTCTGTGTAACTGATGAATTCATTTGGAATACATTACTTTGTCATTTGTAAAATTTTGTATGCGAGATGACCAAAACAAAAGTTTCTTTTCAGAAGCTGCATGTCATTCATCTGGTAGCTAAGAAGAGAAGTTTGAGCATTTATTTTAAAATATGAAACACAAAAATATGTTTTACAGCACAATTCATATCTGTACATACACATGCACACAAAAATGGGTGCTATACATACTGGCTTCAATAATTCATCTAATAGTTCTGGAGTAGTCACTCTGGTTAAAAAAAAGGTTCCTTGTTTAACATACTGCAATCAGCATCACCACTCAAAGGAGGTCTCATACGTCTATGATTATATACTAGGCCAATGACCATCAGGGCCGTTATAAGCCTAGCTCTGCAACCCAAGCCAAATCCTTCCCCTGTTAACATGTGCATCTTAATTTGGGGAATATATTTGTTAGGAGGAGTATGTTATTTAGAAGGGTTATATTAATTAGGAGGTTGCTAAAAAGTTATGTGGGAAAATGTCAAAAACTCCCTCAAATCACATCTCCTTAGTACCTGGTTATGCCCTTGTATCACATAAGCATACCCACACTGCTTTTACCTCCCCAAATTGCTCTCTGATCACCTGCATGCTTTGTGCATTTGAAAAGTTAAACTTTTACCTGTTGAATTACTTGATATATTTCTTCTCTTACCAATGTATAACTGATATTGTCATTCTACGCATTTTTCACATCTTCGTATATTTGGAGTGTTTTAGTAATTTCTTGTTGTATTATTATGTTCATCATATATGTTGTAATCTGTTTACTACATCTTATTTCTGTATTATATTTGCTGTACTGTTTTTGTATAACTAAATTTTCTCCCCAGGCCTCCGCTGAAAATGGACCTGGTCCAGTCGGAATTTCCTGGTTAACAAATATAAAATAAATAAATGTGTTATTTATTCCCATAGTGTTGTTGATATATTTGTGAACAACTACTGAGAGACCAAGTTTGAAGTGCATGTTGGGAGGTAACAGATCGTCACAGTGTAAATATGTATTCTTTTTTTTAAAAGTCCCTTCCCTTTGTGTTGTTACATGTACTTTCATGGGAGGAAGACTGAATGGATATTAAACAAAACTACTACATGCTACTGTGCACTGTCCATAGCACACTGCTGAGCAGCTACTTTGTGAGATTGATGGCAGTGTTTGTGCATGCAAGATACACATTTATACTGCTATCGCTGTTTGCGTGTAGTTAAGCGGCAAGCAAAAACAAGTTCCACTGCCAAAATTATGATACTTCTGAGCAATGAGTGTAAGAGACATACCTGCTGCTTAGCTGCTCCTGTGGCAGCAAGTGCAAATGCATTAATACATGTCTATTGGAGCTCAGAAGATATAGAGTTTGAATCCAAGTGTATCTAATACTTTTAAATATGTATTGATAATGCAATGAAATAATTGTTTGAAATACACTGTGTGTTACCTCAGCAGAGCATGTTTAAGTGGCATTGCGTGGAGGTAACTGTACCACTGAAGAGGCGTTTACCATTGCTTGGCATTGGTGTATAATACCAAATTCCATGCAAACAGAGAGGACAAAAAATGAAGGGTTCTATTGTTGTTTTTTTTTAACTTATGTGTGTTGTGTGCGATTCTATTTTTGATCAGATTAAATGTGTTAAAATGGGGTAGATAGGAAAATGGAGAAATGGGGGGAAAGCAGGGAGAAGAACAAAAAGAAAACAATATAGGAATGTACAGGAAGGAGGTAGGAAACAATCATAGCTATCCACTTCTTCAATAGTGTAATATTTTATTTATTTATTTATTTTATTTTACATTTGTTGACTGGGCTAGTCCAACTGGATACATGTCCATTTTCAGTAGAGGCCCAGGGAGAAATGCTCCACAATCAAAATATTATTTACAGTGAGAGACATTTTACAAAATCTGACGTACATTACAGTTTTTTACCATACATTGGATGGACATGAAAATATGTACACAATATTAACTGAATTTGGACTGTCACCTCAACAAAGAGAGGTAACAATAAAGCAATCATGTTATATAGTTGACGTTAAGTGCATCAAGAAAAGAAGACATATGTGCGTAGTGGAAAGCTTTGTATGGGAGATTTTTTTTTTTTTTGCTAGATTTGCTTGGAAATGTTTGCATTTGTATATTTATATCCCAAGCAACTCCAAAGAATTTTTCATCAGGTAGATGGCAAGTGTTGGAGGTGTGATGGGGAAGAAAGAGGTAATTGGGAACATAGGTTTAGAAAGCGCATTGAGTTGTTAGACTTTAAAAATTCCCTATAGAGTACTCTGTCAGAAATATTGGATGAGCAAATTGGTGCAACTAAGGAAATGATTTTTGATCTGGGGCACAAGATCTAAAGTGACCAGAAATGGTAAGGCCTTGTTAAGTTTAATTCTGGTGGCTGCCAAAAAAAGCAGTTACTAGAAAATGGAAAACAAAGTCTAAACCAATTGCTTTTGAAATATTGAATATTGTAACAGATTTAAAAGAACTGAAGTGGGATGTTTAGAAAAAGGTAGGAGCAAATTACATAGAAAAAAGGAAATTGTGGGAACAATACAGGCAAACGTTTTGGAGGAGGAAGGAGGTTTAAGAAAGGGAGAACCTGTGCAATTTATGTCATGTTGGACTGATGATAATTATATAAAATTGTTTATAAAACTAGGCATACATCTCTTTCACCATAATATTTGTAATTGGGAGCATGTTAACATGATTTGTTTTCTTTTATATAAATTAAGTTTGGTAACAAACCAAGTTGTCCCGGGACATCTTCAGGAGGGCATTAGATAAATATATAGTGGGAGTTAGAGGGTTTGGGAATAGAAAGGGTTAAATGAAAGGAGGAATGTTTGGGAGGAAATGAGGTAAGGGTGGGGAGGAGCTTAAGGAGTGTAGACAAGTGTAGCTGGGTAAGTAATTAATTATGTGGGCCTCTGCTGAAAATGGGCTTCTACCCAGTTGGACTTTTCCAGTAATCAAATGTCAATAAATAAATAAATATTGGAATATATTTGTATCATAAGCATAATAATGACAGTCTGTGTAGTATAATTGGGGTACAGCGATGTTATCTGTCTGATAGAAGATTATAATTTATCTAATCCAGAAGTGCATTTTAAATAAACATTTTCTAATACTTTGGCCAGTGGTGGGAGCTGGGACCTTTGGAATAGGTGTGATTAGGACATGGTTAAAACTTGGGAGACCTACCTTTGTAGTAAAGCAGAGGGTTAAAATATTTGCAAGAAATTCTGACAGAACAGTCTCACATTAAAGTGTATTTTTATGTGGCCGAGTTGTTTTTCTGACAGAATAGAAGTCTTCAGTAAGTATGTTTTATTTATGCTACAAAATATTGGGGTTCCATAAGCAGGTGATCACACTGTCATCTCAATCTCTTTCAAAGAGTAAAAATACCATATTCACAGTACAGGTATGTATCACAGAAAATACTGCTTTTATGAAACTGACTTTCACTCCTCATAAAGCAAAGTACCTCTCATACTTTATTCATATGTAATTTGGATGAACAGGTGGGTAACCACAATTTCATCTACAGTTTAGCACCTTCATCCCTCATACATAGGAAACATAACAATATCCCAGCATATCCTTGTTTGGTCATTCTGTTGGTTATCTGTATGCAAAATATAAGGCTTACAATCTAGCATGGTAATGTAAGCATTGGCTTCTTAAGATCCTCACAGATAAATACCCTATTAAGTACTTTTGAACCTATAACTATACTGAGGGGGATTTATTAGATTATGCAAATCTACGTGTGTTTCAGTGGGTCAGTCAACTAGATAGTTTACTCTGCATTTTGGGAAACACAAGGAGTATTCCTTTTTGCCACTAGTGATTGCGCTTGACATGAAATCATAAGCTGAAATTATTAGAAAAAATAAAACCAATGTATGTTATTATTCTATTGAGATAAGGTGTACATTATTGGGATTAGGTGACAGCTGGGACACTGTCTAAGTTATTGATTCAGTTTATCAGTTACAAGTTCCCCATCCTTAAGTTTCATTGGGGTGGCACAGACTCTTTGGCAGTGTTTTAGGTTAGGGTTGTGATTTAGCATGGTGCAAGGAGTTTACATTTTCTTTTCTTTTGCAGATCATAATGAGGTCGCAGATGAGGAAGTGCAGAATGGGCATCAAGTAGCGGCTCGGAAGAAATGGAGTTCAGAGAGATGGCGTTCCTCAGAGATGAAACGGCACAGTTATGCTTTGCTGTTATGTACCAATTTGAGTTTTGAAGGTGTTTTGTGGACAAAAATGTAATTATGTTTTGGGCGGTAGGAGTGTTTTGGTATACACAGGAAGTAAGTGTGGGTAGGATAGGTAGGAAACTATTGGCGGTATACCCCCCCCAAAAAAAAAAAAACTTAGGTAAGACATCATTGCTGTTTTTTGTTGCAGATATAGGTTATTCTTGTAAACTTAGCTGAAGAGGAAGCCTTGGAATGTGAAGTTTAGGACAAGCAGCAGAGTAAGGGGCATGTAGCTGTTGGGTTTTTGAGGTCACATGCTGTCCAGCTGTTACAATAATTTTTGGGTGATATAATTTTAAAGGGGTTGTGGTATGTTTGGTGGAAAGATTAGGGCTTATTCCAATTGTTTAATATGCTAGTGGTATGATTGGTGTGGTTGGGCTGCTATAATGCTATGTTGGTCGTTTAATGTTTAACTGCTTATCAGAGGATAAGGGGTGTGAGGGCAGGATTGCTATTAAAGTAATGTTTGAAAGGTTGGGGTAGTTTGAGTATGAACGGACTTCCAGTAAAGGTTACAATTTTGAAAGTTTATGTGGGGGCCATGTTTAGTTTTTGAAAGGGTCAACAAAGGCTAGGATGGTCATTATGTGCTATGTTTGTTTAGTTAGTTGGGGGATGGCAGGATAGCCGGGACTTTATATAGGGCTGCTGTTGAGATGAGGGTAGGTAGTTGCCTTTCTATTGGTTCCATCTAGTTTTGGGTTAAGGTTTTGGTGTTGCTTAGGGCGGATAAGGTCCTAGGGGGTCATTACGCAGTTAATACTGGTAGTTGAAATGAATGAGAAGTTAGTTAATATACTGCAGTTGTGCAAAGATATGGTTATTTAATATTGGAAAAGGGATTTTGACTTGACTCTTGGTCAAGTGGTGGTTTTGGTGTTTATAGGACAGGGTTTTGAGGGTTGATAGGGATCCAGTTGGGTTTAGAGAAGAAGGGTACACCGAATGATGTTTGACTGAACCACCTTTTCCCATTGGGTATGGGGGTTAGGTGGTTGAAATTCTGTTAGGGAGAGGGGGAACAGCCTGGTGAGGCTCGTCGGTGGAGAAGAGGGGCAGGCTTGCCCTCTTCTGTTCCCCCCTCTGGTATTTGGATGTTCATTTCAAGGGTTTGGGAAAAGGAAAGTGGGCAGCTGGAGGCTGCGTGTTAAATAAGTGGAGGTATGGATGCTGCTCATTTGGTGGAAGGTAATTCAATAAATGGTGTATGAAGTGAGTCTTAGACGCTGCTTCATAAGGAAAGGTTGGATGGGTAATTCAAGAAATGGGATATGAAGTGAGTCTTGGATGCTGTTTCAGAAGTAAAGTAAGTGAGTAGAGGCATGGACGCTGCTTACGGGGGCAGGACGAGTAGATCACGCTGTCCTGATTAATATTACATGGATGTTTATGCTGTGATTAAAGCAAGTATACTGTGTTCAGTTGTGATTAATAAATGTGGGTTATCAAAGCTATGTTATGGAAGTTTAATAAAGGTCATCAAATGTCATTCGGTGCGATGTGTTTATTGAAGGGGACCGGGACAAATGAAGTTTGGTAACAAACCAAGTTGTCCCGGGACATCTTCAGGAGGGCTTTAGATAAATATATAGTGGGAGTTAGAGAGTTTGGGAATGGAAAGGGTTAAATGAAAGGAGGAATGTTTGGGAGGAAATAAGGTAAGGGTGGGGAGGGGCTTAAGAGTGTAGACAAGTGTAGCTGGGTAAGTAATCACATTTTGGCGTGATCTTGCTACCCACCCTCCCTCCCCTTTACTTGTGGTGGATTGGCAGGCTTGCCCTCTTCTGTTCCCCCCTCTGCTGTTTGGATGTTCATTTCAAGGGTTTGGGAAAAAGAAAGTGAGCAGCTGGAGGCTGCATGTTAAATACGTGGAGGTAAGGATGCTACTCATGTGGTGGAAGGTAATTCAGTAAATGGTGTATGAAGTGAGGCTTGGACACTGCTTCAGAAGTAAAGTAAGTGAGTAGAGGCATGGACGCTGCTTACGGGGGCAGGACGAGTAGATCACACTGTCCTGATTAATATTACATGGATGTTTATGCTGTGATTAAAGCAAATATACTGTGTTCAGTTGTGATTAATAAATGTGGGTTATCAAAGCTATGTTATGGAAGTTTAATAAAGGTTGTCAAATGTCATTTGGTGTGATGTGTTTATTGATGGGGACAGGGACAAATGTATGTTTGCCTACATCTTGAGTGATAATTCAACAAAGGAGTTAAAAAATAAAAGAAGGAAGTAGTTTCCAAAAATCAAATACTTCATAAAGAAAGGGGATTAATTATCCTGCTGCTGCTTTGGACTGAATTGAGTGAATGTGGCACCATGAAACTATAAGTTGGATTTAGTGATGCGACGGGTCATATCCTGCATTCCATTTGATAAGAAGTTGTGCTTATTTCTATCAATCAGATGGTTGTTGTCAAAGTAAGACAGCACTTGTCTTTCCACATTGGGGGTGCTATCATCTGCTCTTGTGTATGAATAGCTTAAATATGTTATTGGTGCCTCTGCTTAAAGCTTCTAATTAATGGCTAGTGGTACTCTTAATGGAATACACATGTACAATCCCACTGCCAAAAACATATTAGATATCTTTGTATATAACTAAGTGAAAACATTTACTTTTAATTGTACTTGGTTTAAATAAATCTCACTCGATACCTCACAAAAGAGCTTCCATAAGTAATTCTAAGAATGAAGGGAAATGCACTTCTATTATATTACCTTCACGCTCAGTGTATTTCTCTTGAACATTTTGTTGTATTGTATTTTTATTTGTCTTGCACAAACTTCTGAAGTTACTCGTACTGTTGATATCATTTTCATTGTAATTATTTTCAGTCTGTCTAGCTGTGCTGTTCTACTGTTTGCTGAACTAACAGTGGCTTTTTTCTAAAATATGATCACTTCAGCTCCTCAGAGCTTGTTTTTTTTTTATATTGACTATTCCTCTGTAACTGCTGTTACAATCTGATTGATTAATTTTATGCATCCTATACGTTTCACATCTTTCTCCCATAGTTAGATGCGATAAACTTCCATATACACCTCTTAATACATCACCTTTTTATCATTCATCATTACCCTTTTACAATGAAAAGGTGCACATTTTGTGGATGTCTTTTCACTTTGAAGTTCAGTTTTACACTTAAGATACCTCTGGGATTGTCATATAAGGTTTCCCTGTAGTTCATCACAGTTGACTTATACTTTTTTAGGAATGGAGTTCCACAAGTGATGATTGGCTAAATCTAAGATGCTTTTCCTGATCTGCTTATCAGGTGTTTTCAATAGCCAGGTCCTCCTTCTCCAGGCCAGAACATTCTGTGGAGATCCTGGCCTAAATCACTCTTTACACCATTGAGGAGACAGTGTCAGTTAGACCCATTATTCTGTGTTTCACTGTGTTTGTCTTTATTCAGCTGTATTCCCCTGAGAACTAACATGCAGTGCTGCTTAGAAGACATGCATGCATATCTCTGTAGTTTCAGAGCAAGTCATTGGCTAGCCCCAATAATGTAGCTTGAAATTTCACCTTCTTACTGTACCATGCCAAGATGTCTACCAGAGAGTGATACAGCCATTAGCTATTCCTCTTCACCTCCCTAAGATAGGTGATTGGGCTGCTGGCCAGCCACTCAGGGCTACCCCCATGATCCTCTGACTTACAGGGTGCTAGTTGATCTGGATTGCTAGTAGCATAGGTGTATGCCCTGCACTGAATCAGTGGGCCACATTTAACTTACATTACACCAGTGGTAGATGCAGAATAATATATGTCTCTGCTGAACCACATTAATTTTAGGAATTTCATTCATATTTCCTTTCTCCTTCCAAGTTAAATACATTTCTAATTAAGTCACATCAATATAGGTATTTTGGAGCTGGGCTTATAAAAAATAGTTCTGAGCTCATATGCCCCCCCCCCCCCCAAAAAAAAAAAAATTCTATAATCATGGCCATATACACCCTTGGTTTAAAATGTTCCCTTCTATATCACAGGATGCTGAAGAAAAAAACTGACTTATTCTGAGTTGGTTTGACAAGTAATTCTCAGATATTCCAGGTCTATCCAAAACTTTGTGTAAATCCTCCTGTTTATCCCTTTTTTATATTCTTAAATTTTGAACAATGCTCAGGTGTGATAGGACTGGTCACTGAAGTATAGGTTCATAGGTTCATAGGTTCATACTAGGCTATCTGTCCTGGGGGCAATTATAAGCCTAGCCCGATTCTGTATGGCTTACGCCACCCCTTGATTTGAGTATACTGTGCCCTTTTTAAGGTTTAGTTTACTGTGCCTCTGTCTAATAGTGACACGGGAGTAATCCCTGGGACAAACCTACGATCCCCCATCCACCTATCGAGATTCTTCTTGAAGAGATTCAGTGAGGTGCTCTGCCTCACATGAACTGGAATTCTATTCCAGAGTGAAGGGAGCCTCTGGGTTATGAACCTGTCCCTCCATCAAGTTCTATTTATTTCTGTGCTGAGGTTCAAGTCCCTCGAGCATGTGGCTCTAAGGGATTTAGATTTACTGAGGTGGAGCATGTCCATTAATTCTGGATTTGACATAGCTTTGTATGTCAGGCATAGATCGCCTCGAAGTAGGCGGTATGCAACTGAGTAGAGCTGGAGTTTAGTTTTTTTAACCGAGCAGCATATGGCATCTGTTTGAGACCCTTGATCCTCTTGGTGAGATACTTTTGGGGACTCTCTAATTGCTGCAGGTGTCGGGTAAGGTACATCCCAAAAGGGGCATTGTATTCTATGATGAGCCTGATGAGGGATGAATAAAGGGGCACGATTACCTCTCTTGATCTAAATGTGAAACCCTTCATGATGAGGTGGGCTATGTAGAAGGTCTTTCTAACTATTTGGCAATGTGGTTTTCAAAGGAGAGATTGCTATCAACGTGGGTCCCCAGGTCCCTAATAACTTTCTCTGTACTTAATGGGTTTCCGCCTATGTGGTAATTTGTGGGCACATTGTTTTTGCCAAAGGGTATGACTATACATTTTTGGCATTTAGCTTTAAACCATGGCGCTGGCACCAGTTATCTGTCTCTGTGAGACCTTTTTGAAGGATGCTTGTGTCAGCTGGAGAGTCGATTATGGCGCCCAGTTTGCAGTCGTCTGCAAACTTGGTGAGCCATAGTCCTTCCACGTTTGCCTGTACCTCGGAAAAGTATATACCGAACAAGAGTGGTCCCAGGACAGAACTCTGTGGGATGCCACTTGTGACCAGTTTCGAGTCTGACATGGCTCCAGCAACTCTCACTCTGTGGGTTCTGTCTTTGAGCCAGTTTGCGACCCATCTTGTGACATAGGGGTTTATATTTAAGCTGGATAGCTTATCTATGATGCCCGAGTGGGGTATTGTGTCAAATGCCTTTGCAAGGTCCAGATAGGCTGTGTGGACTACCTTCCCTTCATCTATGGCTTTGGTGACTGTTTCGAAGAAGTCAACCAGGTTCAAAAGGCAGGATCTGCCCTTGACAAAGCCGAACTGGGTAGGATCTAGTGTCTGTAGGTCCCCGATGTCTTTGTTTATGAGCTCCATGATGATCCTCTCCATAGCCTTGCAGACTAAGCTAGTCAGGCTTATGGGGCGATAGTTTCCAGGGTCTGTAGAGGCTCCACCTTTGTGGAGTGGGACCACTGTTGCTGTACGCCATTCTGTGGGCACATATCCTGTAGTGAGGCTGAGATTGTATAGCTGTTTTATTTGAGGGGTTAGTTCCACTTGGAGTTCATGTAGGACACAACCTGGGATGCCATCTGGTCCCATGGAAGCAGTGTTTTTTGCTTTGGAGAGGGCAGCCTTCACCTGAGCATCAGAGATGTTTGGGAGGCAGCCCTCTGCCGGGATAGATACTTGCTCTTTTGAGGGGGAGGGAGTGGAGAAGTTTGCACTGAACCTGTCTGCCAGGATATTGGCGATGGCTGTGGGTTCAGTGTATTTTTTGTTGTTTAGAATCAACTCAGAACAAGTCTGGGAGTTGCATCCCAGGTTCCTAACATAACTGAAAAAAGCCTTATGATTGTCTTTGGTGTCCTGTGCAATTTTTCTCTCGAAGCTGGCCTTGGAGGATTTTATGAGGGATCGTAATTTTTTGCTAGTACTGATCAGAAATGCCTTCCCTATTAGGGATTTTGCTCTGTCATGTAGTAGCTTCCTCCTTCTGTTGTACAGTTTATTTATGGCAGGGATCCACCAGACTGGACGCCTGCCTTTGGATGATTGGGTCTTGGTTTTGTTTGGGATAGCATGATCCATGCATTCCTGGAGATGTCCATAGAATGCATTTATATAGGATTCTGCAGTTTGGGCCGTAGTTTCCACTGGCCCTGGGGCCTTGAAGCCTGAAAAATGCCCCCTTAATTAAGAAACCAATTAATAATTCCAGCATGTTCTCCTCTCCTCATCTTGGTAAATGAATCAGGAAGTAATTTACTGCTCAGGTTAAACTTTATCTACAAAAGGTATACCAATATAAATCAAAATTTAAAAAAACAGACCAGGAATACATTTGTAAAATAAGAAAAAGCATAGTCTGTTTTTATTAATATAAAAGCAAAATATTGATTGACCAGGCATGGGGCATGACTAAAAATGACAGGAAGACTAAGGACATATTTGTTGGTAATTATGCATACAAGAATGTTTTGTATTGAAATACATGAATGATAATAATATTAAAGTACAATAATGTCATTTCTTGTCAGAGGTCTTGGCAGACAAAGAATGTACAGCTGTCATATAAAGGACATTTCCAAATAAAAAGAAAGGCATTTTTCAGGCTGTCTTTTCAATCTGCATTTCTTTTCTTGCTGAACATTCAAACATGACTTTAGAAAACATTTTGTACTTGGTTGTTTTTTCTTAGAAATTGTGTTGCTTGATGCCTGACTTCTTTTCCTGTCTTCTTTTCACGCTCCCTACACATTGGCACCTGTTCCATTCACAGGCATTTCAGCATTACACGTCAATGATCTTAGAAATCAGTGCATTGTCACAGCTCAGAACAGTGAGTCAAGAAATGCCAAAACAGGAAGGTCATAAGTTTCATTTTGTTGACATTAAGCTAGATTGAGGCTCCCTAGGTTATGTGTTGAATGCACTGGGGACTTGTTGACAAGGTAGAAGGCAAGTTTTAGTTTTGTATTCCATTTCTACTCTTTTCTTTGACAAGATCTCAAAATAAGTATATTTAAAGAGCAGGTATGTGGGGCTTGCCCCCATATTAGGGATCTGCACACTGCCAGTGGAAAAATGTTTTTAATTGTTTTGTGACCTCAGCATTATTGATGTTTTAAGAGTGCAATTTTATGGTAGTTTAGACATTTAGTTTAGATTATTGGCATGTTGATAAAATGGCACTTGCTTAATCAGAACAAACCCCAATAATTCCTCTATAACTTTTCAGCAATAGCTGTTTTCCTTTTCACTCTGTACCATAGCTACAATGGAGCCAGTATATGGGAAATCCATCTGTTCAAGGTTAGGTGCAGGCATATGAACTTTAAATAATACCGCCTAAACTGGTCAACTTCAGGGTGGCAAGACTAATGTGAGGGGTGTGTGGAAGTCTATGCAGAGGGATGCTTGGACTCCTAAATTCTATTAAGTCAGCACTTTAGATGTGGACACCAGAGATGGATCGTATATCAGGTCTTATTAGCAGTTGTTTTAACAACAACTTAAAGCATTATGAATTTTCATGTTGAAAGAGGGAGAGAATAGCTGGAAGAGAAGCTTTATACTTCATTACACAGAAATTGAACAGCTTGCAACACCATACAACATTAACACAGCAGTTTTTAATGACACAGGGGTCATGTGCAAGGATCACTTTATTCTAGTAGCTTCATGGCAACTTATTATCTGTCGTTTAGAATGTTCTAGCAATACTAAAACCTTTGCTAAAAAAATACTCCAGAACATAATGCTGCTTTTTAAAAGCCATCCATTCACATGATGTATGCTATTAACTTTCATGTTAAAAGAATATAAGCATGAACCAAAAAAAAAGCTTTGCAATCTCTCTGACCCTTCCAGCTTTTTCAGATTTTATCAGCTTTAATGAGTCTTTAATTTTTAACATCTCTGCTATATTTCAGACAGCTGTGAATTGTGAATTGCTTGTGCTGTCACTATGTAGTTTTAGAGTTCACTGCACAGTCACAGGTCTGAAGGGAGATTTCACACATTTATAAGGGGAAAAAAAACATTTTTTACACTGAAGTTGCAACGTGTGAAAGGAAGCTTGTTTTCTTCCACATTCTTTCTTTCTGTTCAGTTCACTTGCCCAGAAGTAAATTGACAAGTTGTCAATGAACAACAACAGTCTGTGTTTCAGCTGAGCTTTTCACAGGTAGGAAAGGATGCTGACGGGCAAAGGAGCTAACTCTGCAGTTTGCACTATAGCATATGGAACATTAAGAAACACATTCAGAGCCGTGGCAAAAGTAACAAAGTTTAGGCAGAATTTACTATAGTCAAATTCACATACAAATAATCCAGTAGGGATAGTATCTATCTTTTATTCTAGCAAGAGTTTTTTTTTTTTTTGAAAAGGCATTATACAGTTTAAAGAAAGCAGGGTGAACTCTTTGTTTTTCTTTATTCCTTCTAAGGTTATATAGGCAAACATGGCTAGCAAAAATAGAAAAATAGATGAGGGTCTGTCAAGGTTCATTGGGGCAACTGTTATTTAAAATGAAGTGACTTTTTATGGTGACTGAAGTAAATGAACTGCCTTCTACACAGTAATAAATGGAATATTATCTCAATATGACCACTTCTTTCTGCATTACTGCTTAAATAATAATGAAAGGCAATTGATTTCCTTTCACTTTTTTCTTTCTTTTGATACTATTATACCTGCTAACGTCATCCTTTCCAAAATTATACAACAGATACAGTGCTTATAGAGACACGTCTAACTTTATTTATTTTTCCAGAGTACTGGCTGTCAAAAGTGTCTTGGAATTTTGAGATATTACAATGCAAGTCACGAAACTAAGAACATTTGAAGTAATTGTTTAGATATAGCAACAAAGTGTGAAACCTGACTGTTCCCACATTTTGCAGGGGCAATCTTCATCTACCCACCAATGAGTTATCCCCTGTACCCCGCTACTTATGCATACTAAGAAATTACTGCACCTCTGAGAAGGGGACATTTTCTGAGATTGAATAATTGTACACTTTGTATGTATTTCCCTCAGATGCACTTAATTGACTTTTATTTTGGGGATCTCATTATCAGACCTTGAACAAACAACAGGAAATCCTGTGTGAGGAAAGAAGTAGGTTAATTAATTTTAATGTACTTAATGTTGCCTTATTTAGATAATCAGTTTATGTATTTGCCTACACTAAAATTCTTTGTCATGGAAACCATAGTCACTGCAGTTTATTAATCCCTCTGTTAACCAGATGACTGAGTTAAGTAGTGGCACTTTTCGGCCATGATGTGACATAAAGTTAGCACAGAAATACAATCAGATGATGGATTAGCAAGTTAGAAATGCAAGTACAGAATAATAACTCAGTCATATTAGAGATTAAACATTTCATATGCATTCAGTACCTCAGCAAGCATTAACATAAAATATATGTAAAAACAAAGTACAGATAAATATTCACTGACAGCACTTTGTGGTACTATTAACATTCACATTTTGACACATAGGGCTGCAAACACTAAAGTGCAATTTTTAGACTAAATGATGACTTTAAAAATTAGCTGTAAAAAGTTATGGTTATTGAATGGGGAATAAGCCCCCTTGCAACCCAGACAACCCTGCTATTTAATATAAATCAAATAAATAAATATGTGCATATATATATATATATATATATATATATATATATATATATATATATATATTTATTTATTTATTTATATACTAACTCTAAAATTGCACGAAATTGGAGAATTGCATATCCACCAACCTCAATACCTCAAGAACTGTGTAATCTTGTACACCTGTTTAGTTGACCAAATGCAATTGACTAAAGAAATGTCGACCAAAGACAATGTAGACAAAAAGCAGTGTAGTCATATCTATCTATCTATCTATCTATCTATCTATCTATCTATCTCTCTCTCTCTCTATATATATATATATATATATATATATATATATATATATATATAGTGATATATAGTGTGTGTATGTGAGCAATAAGTTGTTGACATTAGATATTAACCATTCTGTATATATATATATATATATATATATATATATATATATATATATATATATATATACATATATGTATATATATATATATATATATATACACACACACACACACACACACACACACACACACACACACACACACACGAATGTGTGATGGTAAAGCATCTCTTAATATTACTCATAAAAATAAATAGAGTGAATATATACACATTCCACTACTTTTTCAGCTTCTTCAGTGTTACAGCTGAATGATGACTAGAAAAATATAGAGAAATGCAATCTTTCTGTTCCAATGTGTTACACTCTGGAGAGAGTCCTTGGCACTTCTTGGAGGCATCCCATCAAATGTGATAAAATGAACTATATGAGCAGAAAAATCTTGTGAAATTGTACAAGTGTCCCCAAACTTAACGGTCAGAAAAATTTTTTTATCAGAACGGATATTGGATGCATGTTCAGTTTTTTTACATAGAATTGCCTGACACATTCCATAATGCAGTGAAAACTGGAAAAGGCTCAGGAGCAGATAGTTACATAGGTATATACAGGTATACACCTTATATCAGCCCGTCAGTGATCCTTAGTGAAGAAGTAAAGCAGTAAGAGGCATTCAATGCTGCTGCATGAACTGCAGATAAATTATTGTGCCATAGTGATCTGTAAGTGAATCAGTTTTCAGGTAACTTGTCATTATAGTCCCCTAGATTTTCTGAGTGCAGTTCTTACTCATGACAAGACACTTCTCTGGAATGTTCTTCTTAGCTGGTATGAACTATTGTCTTGCTTTTAGCACGTTGCAGTAAATGTTCACCTCTTGTGGTTAATATCATTCCAGTAGTGAGGGAATAAATGCTGAGGGAAAATGTCAGATATATACATTTCATATTGGAGGAGGGTCTGAATATATAATAAAATGAGAGGCACGCCCAAAACAACCCAGTGGGAAATAAATGTGAAAGTAGCAGGACTACAAATTGGTACAGAAACTGAATATTTTATTTGGTCATATTTGTCTGCTGTTGCATTTAATGAATCAGTGGTGGCAGGCACCGACCATAAGTAAATATTAACATTTGATATAATTTCTGAAAATTGCTCTTTGAAGACCCTGATCAAATTAAGCTTACAATATGGCATGGATTTAATAAAACTGTTAGTAAATGTGGAATTTTTACAAAACAGCAGTGGGATTAACTTTGTTGCATCAGCTCAGCATATTACACTTCACTGCTTAAACCTGAAATGTTACAATTTACAAAACAAAAATGGAAAAACAATACAGAAACCAGAAATAAGAGCTGATGCAAAACTTGAAAAGACCAGCAGCAACTGGCTGTTATGTCATCAAATTACTGGGCTGCATCAAGTACAGTTGTCTGGCCAGAAAGACAGGGAACAGTTCCCTCACACTGAAACATGGCTAGGCATAAAGAGGCCCTTGTGGCCGTTAGCCTAGTAAACATCTATGAATCTATGAACTTCTGTTAATCTAATTTATTTGCCAATTTTTGTCACTTAACCAGTTAGCATTATCATTCAGCAACAAAATTTAAGTTACATTATACTGCACAATCATAAAAGATTTCTTCATATTCCAATACTGTAAACGCATTTTACCAGATGATACTGAGTTTTTAATTGTATAGGGCTACTATACCTGATGGAATTTAGGATGTAAATGGTCAGTGGCCGGGGCTGCCTGGCACTAGCAAAGAGGGGGACATCACAAAAAGAAGTCTTCCACCTAAATACAAAAATTGATGGTATGTTTAATTTATTGTTAAACTGCTAAAAGGCTTAAGCTTTGCTGGGCTATTTAGAATGCAATAGTGCAGACTATGCAGGAGAGCTGGAGATGCATCTTTAAACATGATACAAGGATGCAGTGACTCTTGGCCAGTTCTACCAGGAATTATGATAGTAATTGAGAAGAAACTATAATTAATCTGATGTAAGTTCTAGTTTATTTATTTTTTTAAACTGTACTGCTTAGTTATGGAATCCCAGATAAATTACATTTTTTGTAGACAAGGCAGGAAGAGTCCAATGAATGAACAGTTATTGAGAGGTCAGTCTGAAGAGGTCAATAATGTGCCAAGCTAATGATTAATGAAACCACCTATACAGTGCCAGAGGATATAAAAAATCTGATGGCTAATAAATTTAGCACCAATTTTACTTCCCATCACTCCCAGTCAGGTCTACTTTAGATAATCAAAATACCCACTTATCCGACTTTTAAAATGCCAGGACAAAAGCACCGAAAATCCACTTAAACAAACACTGACATCACTGACAAAAAACTACAGGTAAGTAACCACTTGTCCACCATGGTGAACTTTGCACTTTTCCCCACTGTAGTGTGATCTCTGAGTTGGTATATTTAGTTATGGGTGGTGTGGGAGGCACAGTCGACACATAGGGGGTTGTGGGGGGGTGAAGCCACCCACATGAATGGGTTTCATATGGTTCAGTTTTCGTGTTTGTTGTGGAACAGCCAGTGGTTACTTACTCTTTATTTTTTGTCAGTGATGTCAGTGTTCATTTAAGCAAACTTTAGGTGCTTTCATCTCAGCATTTTAAAATTCAGGTAAGTGGTATTTTGATTATCTAAAGTAGACCCTCCCAGTCACCCCTCCAAGGAAATACCCCACCACTACCATTTTTCCACCAACTATCATTGTCGTTAGGGAGCAAGTCTTCACTGCAGTCGCTAAGGCCAAGAAAAAGGACTCAATAGGCCCTGATAATATCTCAAGATGCTTTCTGAATAGCATGCAACACAACCTGTCAGGCTAGCTAAAATCTCTAGTTAATCACAGCCTCCAGACAAACTTCATGCTAAGTGACTGGATGACTGCAAAACAGGTATCCCTCTACACAAGAGAGGACCTCCCACAGACCCAGGGAACTACAGACTCATGTGTCTGACTGATGTCATATGCATGGCATTAGAAAGAAATATCATGGACCTGATAAACAATGAATGGGAAATCTACCACCACTGGACCCTACAAATGTACAGTTTTGTCACAGGCTTGATAGAGACTATTCCAGATATACTGTGCTATATTGCTATCTACACTTTTATTAACAACATTTATTAAAGAGGTTTCAGTATATAAAATATGAAAACAATAAGTAAATAAACAAGGAAACATAATCATCTCAACTACTGTGTATGTTTGTGTATAAAAATGAACAGTCCCCATTGTGAGAAACACAATCAACGCATAAAAAATAAAAAAAATGTTTGTATACCCCCACCCTCACAGACCTCACTAGCTATGTACATAATATAAATATGAAGTAAGGAATAATAAATTAACACGTTCTTAGGAACTTCTCTGGAGATTTAAGTTAAAAGTGGCATCTAGAAATAAACAAGTGGCTAACCTCTCTTAAAAACGTAAGCGGAATGTATATTAGTCCTAAACCTATGCTATTTAATAAAGTAGTTATAGATCAGGTCTTATGATAAAAATTATTTGCTGAAATAACATTTTAAGTACAATATCCCATTTTATAGAATTTGAGCTTTTGTACTTGTTTTGATACCATTTTGGTAATGTTTAATATGGTTTAAAATATTTATACGCCATATCCACAAGTTGGACCAGTGTAAAACCTTTTCATTCAGACAGGTTTGTGAAATATAAAGTTTTAAAAGAGAAAAAGCAACTAATTTATAAATCAGACTGTTTTGTGTGAGCTTCTGGACAGAAAATGCACTATTGTTCATTTTCAATCAATGGGACTCATTTCAGGAATGCTGCAGTCTGTCCTGCGCAATAAAAAATTCCATATCTTTTGCATAAGGATGAATGATCAAACCCTGTGTATGATATCAGCATTTTCTCCTCCGCAAGATTTATAAACTTTTGTACGCTCAGTGTGGAAACAATCTTTATTTACAGGAGTGAGGTATACATTATTTACAACCATAAATTGAGTAAAATATAACCTTTTGAAAGGTATATATTTTAAACTATACTTTAAAGATTTTTTCATAATGTTATTCCAAATAAGTGAAAAGTTGTGTGAGGGTCTGATTGAAGAGTATAAATAATAATACTCATATTTATTGTTAATTGCTAGATTGTATGCTTTGGAAATAGCTTTATTTTGATTTCTTCTTACAAAATTTGATTTTTGAAACTAAGTCTTAGTTAAACATAACATTTTTTTTATGTAATAGCTAATCTAATCTAGCTAAGTATCCTTTTGGTACGTTATTTTTTTTTCTAATGAATTTGGTCAAGTTACATCTTATTTTTATAAAGTCCCAAACTGGCATTGGTTTTATTTTAGGGAAGCTAGTTAGGACAATCATACAGTTATTTAATAAAATGTTGAGATTCAAATCGATGGGTTGAAGTATTGCATAGATTAAACATAACATAAGTTTGTTGAAATCTTTTATTGTGTCTATAAAATAATGTATTTTTAAACTTTTATAATTTTTAATTTTTAAAAAAGGTATACTTTTAATGTTGCTAGAATAAGTCATTAAATGTATGTGTCAGATTTTCACTCAGAAACCGATTTTTCATTTAAACCTTCAAAGTTAGTGGCAGTCCATAATCATTGGGTTCTAATTATAAAGTAATATAAATTAAAGTCTGGTAAATGTAGGGCACCAAAGGATTTAAGAGATTATATAGTATTAGACTTGATGCAGAATGGTTTAGGAAACCAAATACATTTTTAAAAGAGATTACCCCTTTTTAAATGTTGTCTGTAAAATATAATTTAGAAATCTGAAATAAATCACAATTTTAGAAAAACTATTCATCTTTATGAAGGCAGTTTTGGAAAGAAAAAATAAATTCATTGTTGCCCATCTCTGTATGACATTTTGAATACAGGCCCAACATTTCTCTGTTATACTTTTTTAATTGGGGCAAATAATATAGTATTTAAATTGATATAACTGTGTTGCATGACTATTAACTGAACTGGAAGTTTTGATTCTATTCTTCAGTCAGTGCTTGCTTGAATTTTATTGTTTGTTAGTAATTGCAGGTGTGGGGGTAGCCACATTATTTGATTTCCTGTCCTTGCCTATTTAAGTGGTACAATTTGAAATATTTTCTGCTTAGAAACCTCAACTTTGGCCGGGTAAGATCTAGCTGTATTGAACTGGACGTATAAGAGAATTTAAGTACCTTTATCTGCACTTTTTTTCAAATAATACAGTATTTAAATTGATTTAACTGTGTTGCAAGAATATTAACTGAACGGGAAGTTTTAACTCTGCTCTTCAGTCAGTGCTTGCTTGAATTTTATTATTTGTTAGTAATTGCAGGTGTGGGTGTAGCCACATTCTTTCATTTCCTGTCCTTGCTTATTTAAGTGGTACAGTTAGAAATATTTTCTGCTTAAAAACCTCACCTTTGGCCGGCTAAGATCTAGCTGTATTCAACTGGACATATATGAGAATTTAAGTACCTTTATCTGCACTTTTTTTCTAATAATATAGTATTTAAATTGATTTAACTGTGTTGCATGACTATTAACTGAACTGGAAGTTTTGACTCTGTTCTTCAGTCAGTGCTTGCTTGAATTTTATTATTTGTTAGTAATTGCAGGTGTGGGGGTAGCCACATTCTTTCATTTCCTGTCCTTGCCTATTTAAGTGGTACAGTTTGAAATATTTTCTGCTTAAAAACCTCAGCTTTGGCCAGCTAAGATCTAGCTGTATTGAACTGGACGTATAAGAGAATTTAAGTACCTTTATCTGCACTTTTTTTCAAATAATACAGTATTTAAATTTATTTAACTGTGTTGCATGATTATTAACTGAACTGGAAGTTTTGACTCTGTTCTTCAGTCAGTGCTTGCTTGAATTTTATTATTTGTTAGTAATTGCAGGTGTGGGGGTAGCCATATTCTTTCATTTCCTGTCCTTACCTATTTAAGTGGTACAGTTTGAAATTTTTCTGCTTAAAAACCTCAGCTTTGGCCGGCTAAGATCTAGCTGTATTGAACTGGCCATATAAGAGAATTTAAGTACCTTTATCTGCACTTTTTTTCAAATAATACAGTATTTAAATTGATTTAACTATGTTGCATGATTATTAACTGAACTGGAAGTTTTGACTCTGTTCTTCAGTCAGTGCTTGCTTGAATTTTATTATTTGTTAGTAATTGCAGGTGTGGGGGTAGCCACATTCTTTCATTTCCTGTTCTTGCCTATCTAAGTGGTACAGTTTGAAATATTTTCTGCTTAAAACCCTCAGCTTTGGATGGCTAAGATCTAGTTGTATTGAACTGGACGTATAAGAGAATTTAAGTACCTTTATCTGCACTTTTTTTCAAATAATACAGTATTTAAGTTGATTTAACTGTGTTGCATGATTATTAACTGAACTAGAAGTTTTGACTCTGTTCTTCAGTTAGTTTAAACACCCACCCTCCCTGTTTCTGTCTTGGTGTTAATCTTAATGGCTTTGAAACTGCCCGCCCCTCTTGTAAATTGTGTTTGGATACTCCTTCTGTGCCCATCTCATTTGTTCACTCAGCTGAGTGCACTGAGATCATATTCTGATTTCAGGCACTCCTACTGTGTACAAAGACAGCATCTGGGAAAGCGAACAAAAAAAAATTTAAGCTTGTTTCCTGCCTTTCCTGTTAGGTGGTCGAGACTGTGTGTTTGCTATGTCAAACCCAGAGCTGTTGGACATGCTCCACTTAAAGAAATCCCAATCCCTCTGAGCTACACGCTCTAGGGACCTAAACCTTGTCACCACAATAAACAGAACATGCTGGAGGGATAGATTCCTGTCCCAGAGACTTCTCATACTCTGGAACAGACTACCTATCTATGTCAAACAGAGCTCCTCATTAGCACTCTTCAAGAAAAATCTTGATGATTGGATGGGAAATGGGAAATTCACCCCGGGAATCACTTCTGTGGCTCTGCTCGACAGGGGCACAGGAAAATAATTTTCTTGGGTGGCGAAAGCCAGGGTACATTTTTTGGCTAGGCTTGTATGGGCCCTAGGGCCAGTAGCCTAGTACCTACCTATGAAGCTATGAACCTATTATTGTTATTACAATTCAACCCTAAGCAGGTTCAATGAAGTTTAAAATCCATACCATTTAATCTTGTGCAATTAATAAAATTGCAATTTGATGTAAGTGGAAATATAAATGATTTGTCTATATTCATTTTATAATTTGCATAGAATGATTGAAATGTGTTGTGTTTGATAAATCCATATTTGGATAGCTAACATCATCTGCAAATGCTATAAAGGAAATTTTATACCCAATGTATGATGTGATGATTTTTGGAATGATCTGAAATTTCATGTAAGTATTGAATAGGTCTGGAGAAAAAAAGCATCCTTGAGACACCCCATCTTTAATATTTATGCAATCAAAGAGTGATTTATTTATGACTAATTGTGTTAGTGGATTATTGTATAGATATTTTATATTTTTTAGAAAATTATTTTGAAAGCCAGATTTCTCCATAATTCAAAGAAGAAAATTAATATTTACGCTATCAAACACTTCAGAGGCATCAAGTGACAATGCAAATCATTTTATTGTGTTATCATTACATAGGTTTTTTTAGGATACATAAGTTAAGATATTGGTCTGTAACTTGTCTGCATTTAATAAAATCAAATTCTAATTGTGCTATAATAGTGAAATGGTTCTTTTTAAGACAATTTGTTAAAATGGAAGTTAGGATTTTATATGTAGATTGGTATGGGCAATTTGTCTATAATTTGTGATATTTGTGGTATCTTGATTAGATTTTGGTAGTAAGATAGTTTTCGAACAATTTAAATCCCTTAGTAATAATATTAACAATTAGCAATATAGAAATTTTGTCACAATAGATTGGAAACATTTATTAAATTTGTCTGAAAATTAAAATGATCTAAGTATGCATGACGATCTTCAGTTGGTCTTTGAATTGTTATGTTGCTATATACTTAAGAGAATGAGATAAAGAATAAATCAAGAATATCTTTGTCTGTATATCTTTGTTGTTAACAACAATCTTTATGAGTATTGGGAGCCGTATGTGCTATTAGAATTACTGAAAGGCATTTAGAATGAATATGAACCCATTCTGAATAAGATGTTAACAGTTTGTACTTGTATAGTGAGAGTTTTTTAGTATAAAAAGTAATAATTCTTGTAAGGAATTTATTTGTTTTTCACTTTCTGCAATATGGGTTTGTAATTGCTGTGAGCATAAATTATTTAGTATTCTTTTTAATATTTATTATAAAAATTGTTTTTTTTTTCTTTTTAACACATGCAGCATTACTAATAAGATATCCACTAATTTAGCCTTTAAATGCTGCCCTTTGAAAATTAAATTTGGTTTCTTGTTGATGGGAATATATTTAGGATATTTTACCTCATCAGTAGTAAAGCAAGGGCAGGGAGATGGGGCAATCACTTCAGATGCAAAGTGTTAGAGGCCACAATCATGAGTACAGAAATGCCAGTATAAGAAGCGGTTATTTATTCTTTTTATTTTTATTTTCTATTCACTTGAAGAGCTGGGGGTTAGTTGTGGTTAGCCCTCAGCCCAGCCTAAGTCCCCTTTTTTTTTTTTTTTTGCTAACAAGAAGTGGATTTCACTGTAAGAAGACAGCTGGAGCAATCAGAAAAAAGTGCTTTGTTTTCTTTTTTGCAACTTCATTATAGCTTCTTAGAGGGGGCAAGAAAGCCAATGGACCAAACAACTCCCTACAATCATGGCAACAATTATCACAGAGATCTAGATGCAATTTAAAACTTTTATTAATAACAGTTTTATAGCAAAAAGACTGTCATTTGTTTGTTAAACGAAACACTCTCACATTGAGACTTAGCTTGAGAAGTAGAAAAAATTAACTTCCCTCTAAGCTCAGATATATTGAAGTTAACAGCTCATTAAACTACAGACATTATGCTAGGATTTATATGCAACTAGTGGCTATGAGAAGGGTGTATGAATTCAAAAAACAAATGCACAATGCATAATGCATTTGCTAACAGCTTGAGACAGCCCAATGGATGCAAGTGTCCCTGTTCAGAGGCAGCCCAGGAGCACTGTCTGGTGAAGTGACTTGGTCAGTGTCACACTGTAAAACAATGAAGACCAAGTGAACCAAATATGTATTACAGGAAGCATTTTATTATCAGATCATCTTACTCATATGCATTAAGTACCGGGCAAACTGTTACGGCCCAACACAGTACAATGCACAAACATGTGCCTGCAGAAAGCAATATAAATTAAAAATGTATGCATAGTTAAAATAGAATTAAACTTGTAGACTTCATGCTGTCCAATTTATTCACACACAAATAATAAACACTCTGTTAACAGTCAATAAAACAAGGAAACCAAGGATTATACCCAAAGAACATGGTTCATATGGTGATACAACAACTGAGTCCTTCCTTTACATCATAATAACTCTGGGATGTAGGAAAAATATTTATACACACACACACACACACACACACACACACACACACACACGCACACACGTGACTATCAGTGCAGACATATGTATGGCTGCATACAGAGATGTTTAACTGCAGTCATATAGAAGAGAAAATACATAAATAATGATCAAGGAGTGTAATTCAGTTCACAACTGTGAGAACCATATTACATAACCCTCATGCCTACTAAACACCATAGCTCAAGAATAAATGACAAAGACCCACAAACAGGACCAGATTTTAAAACTTGGTGTTATATACTTAGAAAGTTTCTGGTATACTAGGTTTTATGTTAGCAAGTATTTTCTAAAGGGTATGACATCTGAATCCCACATCTTTGTCATTGTTTAGTAACTGCAAGACAAAACAGAAAACCACATATTTTATGAAAAACAGAACACAAATATGAGGAAAAAGTCAGGACAGTTAAGGGCAATGTCCTTTACACAAATACATAGACACACCCAGGCACACACACATGTGCGCACACACACACACACACACACACACACACACACACACACACACGCAAACATGTGGCCATCATTTAATGCCACATATATGACTGCACACATCAGATATCTGTTTGAGAATAAATGAATGAACTCATAAACAATGTCCCAGAATGTCTCAGTTTGCAGCTGTCAGAACCTTACAGTGCAATCTATTGCAACTCCCCATCTCTCCTATCAGCTTCTTAATTCAAGAATCTGAGAAAAAGACTCAAAAATGAGGAAGGGATTTTCAATAGTGGTATTATATACTTAGACAATTGCTTGAATAACAAGATTTGCATTAGCAAGCATATTCTGAAGGATACAAAACCTGATACTCACATGCTTCTCACTATTTAGAGGCTACAATCCACAATAGCTTGCTAGAAAGCTACAGATTTTACAAAGAACAGACCAAAATACCTCTCAAATTCTTTGTTCAAGAATTCTGAGCAAATCAAAAATAATGTGGGAGACAAACACAAAAAAGGGCAATATTTAAATATTATTTTCTTTTATGTATTTGTTAACCATGTAAATGTAGTAAACAGAGTGCCTCCTTTCAGTGGTGACCCAGTAGCACCGTCTGAGTGACTTGCTCAAAGATAAACAACTGACAAAATGGAGGTAGAAGGATTCAAACACTATTCTTTTGACTACAGAAAAAAGTCATTAACAAATCAAAGCATTAAGTGCCAGACAATTATAATTCAGTTAAAAGGTTAACAGAACAATAGGTGTTGCCTGGGTTTGCATTTTTTTGAACAATTAGAATGATGAAACTCTAATAATTGAAATTACTGACTGGCTATAATCATCAATGATTTACTGAAAAAAAACCTTTTATAAACTTATTTTTAGACTAAGTAAACCCGTTGAATATATTATTCTTTGTAAGTGGTGATCCAGGTGAACTATTTGGTTAAATGACTTTCTCAAGAGTTAGTAGGTAAGTTAAGGTAGAAGGAATTAAACCTTGTGCCCTTGGAACAGAAAGCATCTCATTAATAACTCAGAGCTTCAGTCTTCTGCTCAAAATGCCATACTAAGTAATGACTGGCTAGTCATAAATATGAGACAATATTAGGGATATCCTGAAAATCTGAGAAAAATATCAGACACATTTCTCAGATTATCTTAAAAAGTGAACAGAATGACAGGTTTTGCATCCTCGTGTATTTTTTGATCAATACGAATTATGAAACTGTAATGATTGGTATTGCTGACTATAATCCTTGGTGATTTACCAGAAGAGATTTTTTATTGCTTATTTGTTGACCAGATAAGACAAATTGTATGTTTTCAGGAGTGTCTCAGGAGCACTGTTTGGTTAAGTGATTTGCTCAAATCCCGACAGTATACAGATGGAGGTGGGAGGAATCAAACCCTATAACCTGCACACAGGAAGCAGCTCATTAACAGTTCAGAACTTTATTTATCTATGCTAATTGTCAGACCAGTTAAAGAGGATCATTGTATAAATATGAGACAAAATCAGAGACGTTCTAAAATGTCTGAGACAGGTTACAGGCAGCGTACTTTACCTCTGTTAAAAAGTTAACAGAACAAGAGATTTTTGCTCCCACGTGCAGTTTCTAAACAAGAACTATGAAACTAATGACTTGCATTATTGACTGAGTCCCACAGCTGTCAACCTTCCATCCCCAAAATGTGGAACACTGCCTGTCATAATGCAGAATAAATAGGCAAAATACGGAATGCTTGCTAACAACTTAATCTAAGATGGTCACATTATTGTTAAAATAAGTTACTTTATTCTTATAAAACATTCCTTTGATGAACTACAATAATTTATTGTTATTTGCCATGGATACTAGTGAATGTGTATCAGACTACCTGGCTCTATATTCATTCTTAGTTTTTTCCTTCCTTGCTCAGATTTTGTAAATGTAATGTAAACTCAATCACCCTACATATTTTCTGAGATTGTACTTTTCCCAACTTAGAACTTTAACAATTTCTCCTGTATAATTTCAACTCAAGTATTGTTAAAGCCTTCTTATTTACATACTTTTTAATGTTAAAAATTGATATATAAATGCTGTGGAGCTTTCCTCCCCAGGCCTCTGCTGAAAAAAGGCTATCAGCTCAGCTGGACAAACCCAGTCAACAAATGTAAAATACATAAATAATAAATACATAAAGACCCTTTCAACATTGAACAACATGGAACGTGGATTTTTTTTAAAAATCAAAATGAGCAACATTCCTCACGATAAGCTGTAGTTGAGAGACACACGACTGACTGTATTCCTCCATGATTTATCTGAAAAAGAAGTTCCATCAGTTACTACAGAAAATTAAGGTCTTAAACTCTTATTAATTTGCTTCTTGTACTTAAGGATACAGGGTTTATTTTCCACCTGTATTTGCCTGCTGTGTGACTTTGAACAAGTCACTAAACAAGACAGTGCTGCTATATTGTCCCCTTTACTTGTGGTTCTATCATACAGAAAAAAGGATGGAATACAAAAAATATGCATTTTAAGAACTATGAAATTCAAATGATTGGCATTATCGATTGACAGTAGCCCTCATTAACTAACATAAAATGGATCCATGTCGAAGTGAGTGACACACACACACACACACACACACACACACACACACACACACACACACACACACACACACACACACATACGCAAGCACATACACTGCTTCGTCCAATGCTTTCATCTGCTCTGTACATTTGAGCCAATGAAATGGGCATAGCAGGAAATGGTGATGGAACCTATGACTACTGATGTTACTGACTGCACCATGCTGTAGTAAAGATAGGCACTTTTTCAAATTGTTATTTTTCCTGGGACTGGGGCACTCAGGGAAGCACACTATTTTACAGGAGGATCATATCACATTGTCTTGTGTACTCCAATGTAGTGAACCAAGGTAAATCTCTAGATGGTATACCTCTCAACCTCTTAGCTTAAAAAATCTGGACAAAGCCTGAAATAATAGGAGTCCAAAGGCCAATAAATATTGATATATTTTAGATATGTCTATAATAAACTTAGAAAGTTTCTAGCATAATGGGTTTTACATTAACATGCATTTTCTGAAAGATATGAAGCCTAAAACTCAAATGTATGTCATTAATTAGTGACTTCAAGCCTCCATGATTTGACAGAAAACCACCATTGTTATGAAGAACACACCAGAAATATAAGGGAAAAATCTGGACAGTCTTCAAAAATCTTAAAAAGTTGAGAGTTATGATATATTTGAAGTCAGATGGAAACAAGTTTCTTGGGTGCATAAACAAAAATTTGCTGCCGACACCCTAACAAAGACCCAGATGACAAGCAAATGTTCAAGACAGATAATGAAAATGGAGTAAATAGAGCAAAGGAGTAGAGCACCATTAGACGAAAGCAATCAAGAAAAAATGCAGATGGTCTAGGCCTGAGGAAAATAAAGTAAAAGAGCAAAATAGTATAGACTAAAAAAGTGAACAGTGCTAAAATACTACTCTATAGGATAATTTAGTGAAACAGTAATGAAATACTGAAAAAGGAAAAAGTTAAATAATTAAATAATGGCAACATTTAGGAAAAAATAGTATAAGTCAAAATCAAGCAGTTAAGCGGTAAAAGTGATTAAGAAAAGAAAATGAGACTTAAAAGCCCAAACTGACATTAATCAATAAAAATGTTTGTCATTGTCAAAAAGAATGAAGACTCTTGATCACTGCGATATAGTTTAACAGAAAAAAGAAACTGAAGAGTAAAACTGCAGATTAAATAACCAGTATTTTGTGCAGAAATTCTCAAATAGTAAAATGGTTAATGTTTGAAGTAAATAACACTGGCAACATACAAACTGATATTAAAGTAAATAAAAATAAACTGTAAAAGTAAAATGAAAAATCAAGTTTTCAGTTCAAATAAAAACTGAGAAAAAGAAAAGCGTAAGTGCCACTGATATACTGATTTAAACCTAGTAAATAATATAAAACTAGAAAATAAAAGGTCAGGTTTCCAAACTGGATTTAGCTTTACTGTAAAATTTTAACCTAAAAAAGTCCACCAAGCATTCTAAACATTCAAAAGTTAGAGTAGCCAGGGATAAAGAAATACTGCCCAAGTGCCATCTGCAGGTAAAAGAGTAATCTGAAAGAAGATGTGTTTTACTGCAACAAAGCAAGAGTACAGGAATGGTCTGTAGAATGCTGCAAACTAAAGGTCATTGATAAAAATCATTGGTGGGTGAAACAAGCCATGGACTAATGTATGGACAGGGTAAATACATTTTATACTTATGCGAAATATTATACTTAGTCAAAAGAGGATATCAGCTTGCTGCTTTAAGAATCATATAGCACCATTTCACTACACACTCATGCCCACCCATCTACATAGTTTGTCTGTTTAACAGATGAATACAAATTTAAGATTTTCATTTTCTTATACACAAAAAAAAAGTGTGTTGATGAATTTAGGTGCAAATGGAGTTTAATGCTATTGTTGTTCTTCTTTCGGCTTTTCCCGGTTAGGGGTCGCCACAGCAGAACTCCGGTCTGCTAATGATTGGCAGTTGATTTTTATGGTGCCGAGGTGCCAGCCCGAAGCCCAACCTTCAACGAAAGCACCTGGAAGCAAAATGGGAAACAGCACAGTATGTTGTGGAGGGTATAAAGAATTATAAGTATTGTTTAGTATCTCATAGTAAAAAATAATAGGCAGATGAATAAAAAATGAAAGTCAGTTGCACTGTTTTTAGTAGCACTATCAGAAATACTAGAAAACAGATTAATTTAAATAAGTTAATTAATTATACATATTTGCAAGTACTCGCACACTGTGCAAAATCTGTACTAAATCCGATGCACTGCAATGTTTTCCAAAGGACTGTCCAAAGTGTCAAGTCAAAGTCAAAGTAAACTTTATTATCATTTAGAACTATACACGTAGCCTAAATTAAATTTTGTGAATCAGCTCAATTCTTAAAGTTACAAAGGAAAGTAAAACAACACGTCAAAGTAGAGGCATAAACATTACTAACAAATATAATCCTACTCCCAATACATGCAAGAAAGAGCAGAAATGTTTACCAACATTCATATACAAAAAAAATACCCTCCCCTGAGTTAAATTAACTGCCCTATTTAAAGTAATACAAAGCACAATACAGATTGAAGTGCCTAAGTTATTTGTCTAATATTGTACTTGAGTGAGTTAAATAATACTGACTATGGCTATAATAAATAAATGTGGATATAATAAATAAATATTGAATTTACCTGAAATATTAAGCATATATTGCTCAAATAAATAAAAATTGACTTATTATGTGTCCAGACCCCTAGGACTAGTGTCTGAGTTCAGAAGTCTAATCACTGTAGGGTAGAAACTGTTACTGAATCTTGTAGTCCTGCAGCAGATACTGTGATATCTCCTGCTCGATGCTAGATGCTTAAACAGTCCATACGCAGGATGCATGTTGTCCTGTATTATTTTGGTGGTCTTCTGGATGATTCTTGAAAATCTGGAACCTGTTACCTTTTCTGTAACCCTCACCACTCTCTGTAGTGCCTTCCTTTCTGTAACTGTGCAGCTTCCAAACCACACTGTGAAGTTGCAGGTGAGGATGCTCTTTATTGCACCTCTATAGAAGGTGAAGAGAATATGAGGAAGAAGCTTAGCTTTTTTTTTTTTTTTTTTTTGTCTTCTTAAAAAGTGGAGGCATTGGTGCACTTTCTTGACCTGTTGGCTGGTGTTTTCTGACCATGAGAGATCTTCTGATATGTGCACACCCAGGAATTTCATACACTTAACCCTCTCCATACTCTCACCATTGATTCTGAGCCCTGGGTGGTTTGTTCTCCTTTTAATGAAGTTGATGATAATCTTTTTTGTCTTGCTTACATTCAGGTCAAGGTTGTTTCCCTCACACCAGCTGATTAGAGATGCCATCTCCTCTCCGTATGGTTATTCATCCTCAGTTGTGATGAGCCCTGCAACTGCGATGTCATCAGCAAACTTGATGATATGGTTATGTTTAGCATAACAGTCATGGGTCAGGATGGTGAATAACAGTCGGCTGAGAACACACTGTGGAACTTTGGTTTTAACTATGATGCACTTTGATGTGTTCTGACCTGAACACACCCTCTGTGGTCTGTCAGTCAGGAAGGCCAGGATCCAGTTACAGAAATGTATATTGATTCCAAAATGTGCCAGTTTTTCTATCAGCTGCATTGGTACAACCGTATTGAATGCAGAGTTAAAGTCTCTGAACAGCATCCTCACATAGTTCTCTTTGAACTCTAAATGCTCAAGGGAGATGTGTAGTGCTACTGATATGGCATCAGCCATGGATCAGTTAGCTCTGTAGGCAGAGGGTCAAAATCTGGAGGTAGGCATGATGAAAGATGCTTTATGATCAGCCGTTCAAAACATTTCATAACAGTGGATGTCAGAGTGACAAGTCTGTAGTTATTAGAGCTGGAGGGAATAGTTTTCTTAGGTAGTTGGATGATGTAAGTTTCCTTGTAGCATGCGGGTACATTTGCCATGGCAAGAAAGGTGTTAAATATTTCCTTGAGCACTGTGCATAGTTGATCAGCACAGCCTTTTAACACCTTGCCCAGTATGTTGTCTGGGCCAGCAGCCTTCCGGGGGATCACTGTCCTTAGCTGTCTTACCTGCTCTGTGTTGAGGCTGAGTACTGCATCCTTCTCCTCAGTGGGTAGCTTTAGTGCCAACCTGTTGTTTCTTTCCTCAAATCTGCCAGAGAAAACATTCAAACCATCCAAGAATTGGTTGCTGTCCTCACACTGTGCTGACCTGATTTTGTAGTCAGTGATCTCCTGTATGCCTTGTCATAGTCTCCTTGCATCCTTCATGTCTTCACAATGACACTGTACCTTTTTGCCAAACTGCTTCTTAGCCTTCTTCATACCCCTCCTCAGATTACCTCTTGCTACACTTAAGGATGCTTTGTCCTTAGCCCTGCAAGCTGCATTTCTCTCCTTTAGAAGCTCATATACCTTAGGAGTGAGCTACAACTTCTGGTTAACTCTAATACTCCTACTATTTGTTACCCCATTAACACAGTTTAAAATGTATGCCATCACTACCTCAGTGTATTCATCAATGTTCAGATGCTGATTCACTGTGGCTGCCTCCTTGAACATATCCCAGCTGGTTCTTTCGAAGCAGTCTTTGAGGGCCTCCATAGCCCCCCGGACCATACCTTGATTTGTTTCTTTGTGGGTTTCTCCCTAACCAGTGCAGATTTGTAAGCTGGCAATAGCAAGATGATATAATGGTCAGAGATGGTGATAACAAACACCTGAAATTAAGTGAACCCATCACACATGCTAAGATCACATATCTCACAAAATCAGTGTGCCTCACAGTCACAGCCCTTAAGGCCAAACAACACACCAAATACACTTGCTATAGGGGACTCTATTGTCTGGCACACTGACGTCCTGCTCACCAGACTGAACAAGGAGAAGGTCACTGTAAGCTGCCTGTCGAGTGCCAGGATCCGCCACATAATGCAAGCACTCAGGTCACTCCAAAGCAAGTACAAGCATGACTCCGTCATTGTCCATGCTGGTGTGAATGACCTGAGATGTACCTCCCTGGACTACATGAAAAGAGATATAGAGGAGCTCTCTGACTATATAGCCCAGGCTGGTATGACCCTGACCTTGAGTAGCATCTTGCCCTCACCAAGAATGATGCCACAGTATAAAGACAAAATGATCAGTTTCAACAATTGGCTAAAGTATTGGTGTCATTCAAATGGGATCCAGTGTCTGTCAGCCTGGGATGACATGCCCGACAAGTGACGTTGCTTCGCTAGGGACGGCTTGCACCGTATACTGGCCAAGGCTCCTGCCACCCCCATAGTGCCTTTTTTAGGCAAGGCTCAAAGGACAAACCCACCTCCATAGACAACCCAAGGATAAAAAAACTAAAGGTAATGCTACTCAATGCCAGAAGTCTAAACCTCAAGATGCATGCACTCGAGGCTCTCCTCAGTATGGAGAAAATCTATGTCTGTGCAGTAACAGAAACCTGGTTCAAGGCTCCTGAGAGCACCCCAGCACTACCAGGTTATAACTCATACCATGCGTTTCGGCCCCAAACCTCGGACCGAAGTAAAAAAGGAGGGGGAGTATCTATATTCATCAAAGATACCTACACCTCCAGGTTAGTGGCACTGCACGAAGCATTGGAAACCATCCATGTGCAACTAACAGCGGGCAAAACTGCCTTTCAGTCTGTAGCCTGCTACAGAACACCCTCCCTATTACAAGAACACCACTTGGCATTCCTGAGAACACTGGAGAATATGAAGGTCTCTCCAAACACTATGTTATTGGGTGACTTCAACTACCCAAACATTGACTGGGAAAACTACTCAAGCCCAAACACCCTCGCCCAATGGTTCCTTGAATTTATAAACTCTAACGCAATGGAACAACTGGTCACCAGACCCACAAGAGGGAACAACATATTGGACCTGGTCATCACCAACATGGGGACTCTATGTTCCACACCAGAGGTAAACCCCTCATTGGTAAGATCAGTCCATAAACAAATTTCTCTGGCTATCCATATCCCGTCCCCACCCCCAGCCAAGGAAATCACTGTAAAGAATTTCTCAAAAGCCAACTTTGCACTTCTCAAGACTGAGGTGGAATCCTTCAAAGCCCCTGGGCCAGAGGATAATACAGCCCAATCCGCAGAATTCTTTACAAATGAATTCTATGAGCACCTGCAGGAATGCATGGATCATGCTATCCCAAATAAAACCAAGACTCACTCCTCCAAAAATAGGGGACCAGTCTGGTGGACCCCGGTTATAAATAAGCTATACAACAGAAGGAGGAAGATACTACATGACAGAGCAAAATCCCAAAAAGGGAAGGCATCTCTGATCAGTATTAGCAAGAAACTTCGATCCCTCATAAAATCATCAAAGGCCAGTTTCGAAAGAAAAATTGCCCTAGACACTAAAGATAATCACAAGGCCTTCTTTAGTTATGTCAGGAACATGGGCGGAAACTCCCAGATATGCTCTGAATTGTTGCATAACGGTACAAAATATACCAAACCTACAGACGTAGCCAACATCCTGGCAGACAGATTCAGCGCAAACTTCTCCCCCCCTTCCCCCCCAAAGGAGCAAATGCCTGTCCCAATTGAATGTAACCTCCCTGACATCACAGATGCACAGGTGAAAGCTGCCCTCTCCAAAGCAAAAAACACAGCATCTACGGGACTGGACGGTGTCCCAGGCTGTGTCTTACACGAGCTCCAAGAAGAACTGAACCCTCACATTAAGTCACTGTTCAAACTTAGCCTTACTACAGGATATGTACCCAAAGAATGGCGTACAGCTACAGTGGTCCCACGCCACAAAGGTGGTGCCACAACAGACCCTGGAAACTATTGCCCCATAAGCCTGACTAGTCTGGTCTGTAAAGCTATGGAGCGTATTATCATGGAACTCATAAACAATGACATTGGGAGCCTCCAGACACTGGACCCTACCCAATTCGGCTTTGTTAAGGGCAGATCTTGTCTTTTAAACCTAGTTGATTTCTTTGAAACAGTTACCAAAGCCATAGATAAGGGCAAGGTAGTCCACACAGCCTACCTGGACCTCGCAAAAGCCTTCGACACAATACCCCACTCGGGCATCATAAATAAGCTTACCAGCTTAAATATCAACCCCTATATCACAAGATGGGTTACAAACTGGCTCAGAGATAGAACCCACATGGTCAGAATCGCAGGTGCCATGTCCGAATCCAAACCAGTTACAAGTGGCATCCCGCAGGGCTCAGTTCTGGGACCTCTCTTGTTCAGTATATACTTCTCTGAGGTTCAGGCTAACACGGGGGGATTATGGCTGACAAAGTTCACAGATGACTGCAAACTGGGGGCCATAATCGAATCTCCAGCTGACACAAGCATCTTCCAAAAGGGTCTCACAGAGACGGATGCTTAGTGCCAGAGCCATGGCCTCAAGCTAAATGCTAAAAAGTGCATAGTCATCCCTTTGGGAAAAACAAGGTGCCCACAAATTACCACATAGGTGGTAATCCATTAAGTATGGAAGAAGTAATTAGAGATTTGGGGACCAACATAGATAGTAATCTCTCCTTTGATAATCATGTTGCCAAAGTGGTTAGAAAGACCTTCTATATAGCCCACCTTATCACGAAAGGGTTCGCATCTAGATCAAGAGAGGTCATTGTGCCCCTCTACTTGTCACTCATCAGGCCCATACTGGAGAGACCCCAAAAGTATCTCACCAAGAGGATCATGGGCTACAAACAGATGTCCTATGCAGCTCGACTAAAAAAACTCCAGCTCTACTCAGATGCTTACCGCCTACTCAGAGGTGATCTATGCCTGACATACAAAGCCATGTGAAACCCAGAAGTAATGGACATGCTCCACCTCATAAAATCCAAGTCCCTTAGAGCTACACGCTCCAGGGACCTAAACCTCAGCACAAAAATAAATAGGACATGCTGGAGGGACAGATTCATTTCCCAGAGGCTCCCCTCACTCTGGAATAGAATTACAATTCATGTTAGACATAGCCCCTCGCTGACCCTCTTCAAGCGAAATTTGGATGCATGGATGGGAAATCGCAAATTCACCCCTGGGATCTCTCCTGTGTCCCTGCTAGACAGAGGCACAGTAAACTAATCTTAAAAGGGTACCTTCTGTGACCTACTTTACAGAGGCACAGTAGGCTAATCTAATAGGGAAGCGGAAGCCAAATACACTCTGGCTAGGCTTATAAATGCCCTAGGGCAGATAGCCTAGCATCTACCTATGAACCTATGAACCTATGAAGATTAGCTAACAGATGATTTTAAATTTGTTATTGTTTGGGTGGCCCCTCAAGTTCCAATAACTAACAGCTGACTGATATTTAAATAATACAAGTATTTACATTGCTTATTTGTTTTTTCCTGAATTGTTTTTATTGAAAATTATAACAACAAAACATTAATATATGATAGAAATATGATAAAACAAATATATGTATCTAAAAGAACAATAATAAACAACTAAAATAACTATTTACAGTGGTGTTTACTATAAAGGAAAGCTTTTTAAACAGAAAAAGAAATGTGATAATACTAGTGTTAGTTAAGTATTAAAGTCTGTTTATCCAGCAGTTCTTTGAATTTCAACCATATTTTATATGAAGAGATGATTCTAGATGTTCTTGTCGTGATTGTGATAAGTTCAAGATGGCAGGCTTCAGTTGCCAAATGTACAAATTCCTTTACAGTAGGGGATGTCTGATTCTTCCAGTGCTTGGTAATGACTTCTCTTGATAATGTTAAAATACTCAATAAAAGAGGGAATTTTGTATTCGTGACACAAATGGGAATAGGTGTATTAAATAATATAAGCGATTTGGTCAACATAAATTTATATTTATTTATGTTAAATTTATATAAATTAGGGAGAGAAGGTTGGATGATGTAGGGATAGTGAATCATGAAGTACAATGGATTAGCAAGGAGAAGTAAGGATAGCTATGAAGAGAATGAAGAATGGAAAGGCTATTGGCCCAGATGACATACCTGTGGAAGCTTGGAGGTGTTTAGGTGAAATGGCAGTGGAGTTTTTAACCAGATTGTTTAATGAAATCTTGGAAAGTGAGAGGATGCCTGAGGAATGGAGAAAAAGTGTTTTGGTACCGATTTTTAAGAATAAGGGTGATGTGCAGAGGTGTAGTAACTACAGAGAGATTAAATTGATCAGTCACAGCATGAAGTTGTGGGAAAGAGTAGTGGAAGCAAGGTTAAGAAGGGACGTGATGATTAGTGATCAGCAGTATTGTTTCATGCCTGGAAAGAGCACTACAGATGCGATGTTTGCTCTGAGAGTGTTGATGGAAAAGTACAGAGAATGTCAAAAGGAGTTGCATTGTGTTTTTGTAGACTTAGAGAAAGCATATAACAGGGTGTCTAGAGAGGAGTTGTGGTATTGTATGAGGAAGTCAGGAGTGTCAGAGAAGTATGTAAGAGTGGTACAGGATATGTACGAGTGTAGTGTGACAGCGGTGAGGTCTGAGGTGGGAGTGATGGATGCATTTAAGGTGGAGGTGGGGTTACATCAAGGATCAGCTCTGAGCCCTTTCTTATTTGCAATGGCGATGGACAGGTTGACAGACGAGATCAGACAGGAGTCCCTGTGGACTATGATGTTTGCAGATGACATTGTGATCTGTAGTGAGAGTAGGGAACAGGTGGAGGAGACCCTGGAGAGATGGAGATATGCTCTAGAGAGAAGAGGAATGAAGGTCAGCAGGAATAAGACAGAATATATGTGCGTGAATGAGAGGGAGGATAGGGGAATGGTGAGGATGCAAGGAGTAGAGGTGGTGAAGGTGGATGAGTTTAAATACTTGGGATCAATAGTTCAGAGTAACGGTGAGTGTGGAAGAGAGGTGAAGAAGAGAGTACAGGCAGGATGGAGTGGGTGGAGAAGAGTGTTAGGAGTGATTTGTGACAGACGAGTACCTGTAAGAGTGAAAGGGAAGGTCTACAAGAGGGTAGTGAGACCAGCTATTTTATATGGGTTGGAGACAGTGGCATTGACAAAAAGGCAGGAGTTTGAGCTGGATGTGGCAGAATTAAACATGTTGAGATTTGCACTGGGTGTGACGAGGGTGGACAGGATTAGGAATAAGTATATTAGAGGGTCAGCCCAGGTTGGAAGGTTTGGAGACAAAGCCAGAGAGGCACGATTACATTGGTTTGGACATGTGCTGAGGAGAGATGATGAGTATATTGGGAAAAAGATGCTAAGGATGAAGCTACCAGGTAACAGGAAAAGAGGAAGGCCTAAGATAGGGTTTATGGATGTGGTGAGAGAGTACATGCAGGTGTTTGGTGTGACAGAGCAAGATGCAGAGGACAGGAAGAAATGGAAACAGGTGATCTGTGGTGGCGACCCCTAACGGGAACAGCCGAAAGAAGATGATGATGGTCAACATAAATTTATAATTAAAAACAGACCATAAAAGACAACTCATATTATCCCAATATGTTTAAGTTTTATACAATCATAAAACATATGCTGCCAGTTAGCTTTAACATTTAGTTTACATTTCCAGCATCCTATGTCTTTTTTATACATCAATACAACTTTATGCAGTGTGATAAAGGTTCTTTGTAAGAACTTCCAAGAGAATATCCTCCACCTTTATGATATAGTAGTTTATTTTGAAGACTGGAATATTATTTTTATTTTCGAATATTATTTTTATCATCTTCACATGGGGAATTATTCACAAACCTAAAATAGTCCCAATAGGTTTCTCTGCAATTTGCTGCTGATTTCTTAAGTACCTTATATATTTTAGATAGAAGTCCCTTTCCAATTATATTCTGGTGCATTAGAATAAAATTAAATCAATGAATGCAGGGAAATAATTTATTAATTAATTAATTAGTTGCATTAGATTAATCTTATATTCAACTAACTGTCTACAGTTTTGAATTTCTAGCCACATGTCTTTACTTAACTAAAACGTATTAGTAATATGGTCAACATTTTGCAGCTTCCCATTGTATAGTAATTAATACCAGTATAACAGGTTTTTTATCTTTCAGTGTAATCATTGTTGTTAAATTAAAAATGTATTAATACTATTTTGAGTATTGGGAATTGGAAATACAAAGAAAATCCATGCTTTATATTCAGAGTTTATGAAAATTAATTTTTAAAGGACATCATTATAGTATTAATATAATAAGAGTTAACTGGCTTGATTTTGTTTTCTGTAAAATAGTCTTTTACTAACCAATAAAATTTATTAGTAGCTATTTTAGTATGATATGATTTTATGTCCTCCCCGCGGTCGAGTGGCATTCGAAAGACATGCATAGAATGGGCGTGCCTTCGCTGAAGGTTGGGTGTCGAGCTGGCACCTCGGCACCCGTAATAAATCTACTGACAATCATTAGCGGACCAGAATTCCGCTGTGGAGACCCCTAATCTGGGAAAAGCCGAAAGAAGAAGAAGATTGGATTTACCCCAAACATCCCCCTGAATATCTTTCCATTTGGCATTATAATTGTGATTTAACCAAGAAAATATTGTCGTAACAATGGATGATAAGAAATATAATTCTAAATCTGGAAGACCAATACCACCCAATGGTCAGTCTCTAATGTGGTGATTTAAAGCCAATCTAGGCTTATTTGGGAACCATAGAACTCTCAGAAATAAAGAGTTATATTCTTTTACATTTTTGGGGAGGGGGACTGGTAGGAATAAAAATTGTATTATATGTAACATTTTATGAAGGATAATCATTTTAATTAAGGAAAGTCTGTCTTCCACAGTGAAAAATGTGTATTCCATTTATTAAGAGTTAGCATTATGGAATTTAAGTTATTATTATAATTAAGGGTTGTTATATCTTTGGTATTATCAGGCAAGATTATCCATGCGTAAGTGATTTTTACCATCTTTAACAAGGTATTTATATAATTTCTTATCTATTTTATTAATATTACAATTACCAAGTAGCATTTTAGTCTTATTCTCATGAAAACTGAGTTCCTATTTCTTATGGAATATTTCTTCTTCTTCTGTTAGCCATTCTTATTTGAGGTCACCACAGTGGAGCATCTGTTTCCATTTCTTCCAGTCCTCTGCATCTTCCTCTGTCACACCAGCCACCTGCATGTCCTCTCTCACCACATCCATAAATCTTATCGTAGGCCTTCTTTTTTTCCTCTTACCTGGCAGCTCCATCCTTAGTATCTTTTTCCCAATATACCTCAGCACATGTCCAAACCAATGCAATTTAATCTCTTTGGCTTTGTCTCCAAGCCATCCAACCTGAGCTAACCCTCTAATATATTGATTCCTAATCCTGTCCATCCTAGTCACACACAATGCAAATTTTAACATCTTTAACTCTGTCAACTCCACCTCTGACTCCTGTTTTTTCATCAATGCCACCATCTCCTACCCATATAACACAGCTGGTCTCATTACCCACTTGTAGATCTTCCCTTTCACTCTGACTGGTACCTGTCTGTCACAAATCACTCCTAACACTCTTCTCCACTCACTCTATCCTGCCTTCACTCTCTTCTTCACCTCTCTTCCACATTCACCATTACTATGAACTGTTGATCCCAAGTACTTAAACTCATCCATCTTTGCCAACTCTACTCCCTGCATCCTCAACATTCCTCTGTCCTCCCTGTCATTCACACACACACACACACACACACACACACACACACACACACACACACACACACACACACACACATATATATATATATATATATATATATATATATATATATATATATGTATATATATATACTATGTCTTAGTCCTGCTGACCTTCATTCCTCTCCTCTCTAGAGCATATCCCCACTACTTCAGGGTCACCTCAACCTGTTCCTTACTCTCACTACAGATTACAATGCCATCCACAAACATCATAGTCCATGGGGACTCCTGTCTGATCTCACCTGTCAACATGTCCATCACAATTGTAAATTAAAAAGGGCTCAGTGCTGATCCTTGATGCAACCCCACCTCCACCTTGAATGCATCCGTCTCTCCTACCACAGATCTTACCACTGTTACACTACCTTTGTACATATCCTGTACCACTCTAACATACTTCTCTGTCACTCCCGACTTCCTCATACAATACCACATCTCCTCTCTAGGCACCCTGTCATATGCTTTCTCTTAGTCCACAAAGGCACAATGCAACTCCTTCTGTCCCTCTCTATACTTCTTCATCAATACCCTCAGAGCAAACATCACATCTGTAGTGCTCTTTCCCAGCATGAAACCGTACTGCTGCTCACTAATCATCACCTCCCTTCTTAATCTAGCTTCCACTACTCTTTCCCATAACTTCATGCAGTGACTGATCAATGTTATCCCTCTATAGTTACTACAGCTCTGCACATCACCCTTATTCTAAAAAATGGGTAATAAAACACTTCTTCTCCACTCCTCAGGCATCCTCTCACATTCCAAGATGTCATTAAACAATCTGTCTAAAAACTCCACTGCCATCTCTCCTAAACACCTCCATGCTTCCACAGGTATATCATCTGGATGAACAGACTTTCCATTCTTCATCCTCTTCATAGCTGTCCTTACTTCCTTCTTGCTAATCCATTGCACATCCTGATTCACTATTCCCACATAATCAAATATTCTCTCTCTCTCATTCTCTTCATTTATCAACCCTCAAAGTACTCTTTCCACCTGCTCAGCATGCTCTTCTTGCTTGTGAGTATGTTTCCCTCATTATCCTTTATCACCCTAAACTTCTTCACATCTTTCCCAGCTCGGCTCTCTGTCTAGCCAACTGGTACAGGTCCTTTTCTCCCTCCTTAGTGTCCATCCTTTCATACAACTGCCCATACACCTTATCCTTAGCCTTTGCCACTTCTCTCTTCACCATACACCTCATCTCCTTATACTCCTGTCTACTTTCTAAATCTCTCTGACAATCCCATTTCTACTTCGCCAACCTCTTTCTCTGTATACACTTCTGCACTTCCTTATTCCACCACTATGTCTCCTTGTCCTCCTTCCTCTGTCCAGATGTCACACCAAGCACTTCTCTAGCTGTCTCCTTTATCACTTCTGCTGTAGTTACCCATCTCTTCAGTAACCCTTCACTGCCAACCACTGCCTTTCTTAACCCTTCCCTGAACTCCACCTCACAATCATTCATTTTCAACTTCCACCATTTGATCCTTGGCACTGCCCGCACTCTCCTCTTCCTCTTCTTGATCACCAATGTTGTCCTACAGACCACCTTCCTAGGTTGCCTAACTGCACTTTCTCCTGTCACCACTTTACAGTCTCCACTCTCCTTGACTGGCCCTCCTGCATAGGATATAATCCACCTGTGCATCTTCCTCCACTATTGTATGCCAGCCTATGCTCCTCCCTCTCCTTAAAATATGTATTCGCCACAGCCATATCCATCCTTTTCACAAAATACACTACCATATGACCTTTTGCATTCCTCTCCTTAACACCATACCTATCCATCACTTTCTCATCCCCTCTGCTCCCTTCAACAACATGCTATTAAAATCCACTTCAGTCACCACTCTCTCACCCTTGCGTACACTCACCACTACTTCATCCAACTCACTCCAAAATTTTTCTTTCTCATCCATTGCACACCCAACTTGCAGAGTACATGCACTAACAACATTCATCATCACACCATCAATTTCCAGCTTTATAAACATCACCATGTCTGACACTCTTTTCACCTCCAAAACACTCTTACATACTGTTCCTTCAGGATAACCCCTACCCCATTTTTCCTCCAATACACACCATGGTAGAACAATTTGAACCCACCTCCGATACATCTGGCCTTACTCCCCTTCCACCTGGTCTCTTGCACCCACAATATATCAACCTTCATTCTCTCCATCATATCAGTAGCTCTCTCCCTATACATAGTGCCAACATCCAAAGTTCCTACCCTCACTGCCACACTCCTAAAGTTCCTCCTCTCTTCCTGCCTTCGGACATGCCTTCCCCCCACTTCTTCTCCTTTGGCCAACAGTAGCCCAATTTCCACCAACACCCTGTTGGCTAACAGTACTGGTGGCAGTTGTTGTTAACCCAGGCCTCGACTGATCCAGTATGGAAATCTGTATTGTTGTCCATATATGTCATTTGGCAAACGTTTTACACAGGATGCCCTTACCGACCTCTTCATTTATCTTTGCTTGGGATCAGCAAGAAGAAATGCACTGGCTTGTACATCCCCAGTGGCTGGGTTCTTCTGGAATGTTTCTATTGCTTGGCATACTGTGATAAGAGAAGAATTGCAATCAGTCAAAGTTAATAGGATATCATCTGCAAATAATTCAGTTTTGGTGATTAAATCATTATTTATTAGTATGCCCTTAATTTTTTTATTAGATCTTGTACAATTTGCAAAAGATGCTATAACTAGAGCAAAAAGGAATGAGTTCATAGGTTTTTACTAGGGTAATGACCATAAGGGCTTTTTTAAGCCTAACCATGCATCCCAAATATCTGACAAGTTCTGATACCCTTGATAAAGGTAAGCATTGGCCTGGGAGATGAACCATTTACAGGTTACCTGTTTGCATTAGAGACATACAGTAGGTATGAAACCAGGGATGAATTTCTGAGAACAAGGGACAACCCTGTTTAGTACCTTTTGTGATCATGTTTAATTGGAAGTATATAATCCTATGTTAATGTATGCAAAAGAGTTTTCATAGAGAAGTTTGATTAATTGTAAGAAAATGTACAAAAATTTACCTTCCTCCAGTATTAGTAATAAATACTCCCAATTAACTGAGTCAAATGAAATATTGATATCCAGACTAACCAGAGTTAGCTCTTTTTGAATTATTAGTATAATCAATTATAAATTTCATAGGTTCATAGGTAGGTACTAGGCTATCAGCCCAATGGCCTAAGTAAGCCTAGCCAACAAGGTTCCCTGGCTTACACCACCCAAGAAAGTTATTTTCCTGTGCCCCTGTCCAGCAGAGCCACAGAAGTGATCCCTGGGGTGTATTTCCTATTTCCCATCCACTCATTAAGATTTTTCTTGAAGAGTGCTAATGAGGAACATTGCTTAACATAGATGGGTAGCTTGTTCCAGAGCATGGGAAGTCTCTGGGACAGGAATCTATCCCTCCAGCATGTGCTGTTTATTGTGGTGACAAGGTTTAGGTCCCTAGAGCATGTAGCTCAGAGGGATTGGGATTTCTTTAGGTGTAGCATGTCCAACAGCTCTGGGTTTGACATAGCTTTATATGATAGGCAGAGATCACCACAGAGTAGATGATATACTACAGAGTAAAGCTAGTGTTTTTGGAGATGGTCAGTGTGGGGCATCTGCTTGAGGCCAGTAACCCTCTTTGTGAGGTACTTCTGTGGCGTTTCCAGCTGCTGCAGATGTCTTGTGAGGTACATTCCAAAAGGGGCGTTGTACTCTATAATGGGTCTAATGAGTGTCCAGTAGAGGGGAGCAATTACCTCTTTTTTCCTGGATGAGAACTCTTTTGAGATGAGGTGTGCCACATAGAAGGATTTCCTGACTATTGTGGTGATGTGAGTACCATAGGAGAGACTACTGTCCACCTGGGTCCCAAAGTCTCTTATCACACATTCAGCATTAAGTAGACTGCCACCTATGTGGTAGTTCATGGGTACAGAGTTTTTACCAAAGGGGATGGTAATGCATTTTTTAGCACTGAACTTGAGGCCATGGCTCTGACACCAGGCATCTGTCACAGGGAGGCCCTTCTGTAGGATGCCCACATCATTTGGGGACTCGATTATGGCTCCTAGTTTGCAGTCATCTATGAACTTCATTGGCCAAAGGCCTTCTGTGTTAGCCTGCACTTCAGAGAAGTAGATACCAAACAGGAGAGGTCCCAGGACTGAACCCTGTGGTACTCAACTTGTCACTGGTTTGAAGTCAGATTTGGAGTCTGCAACTTTTACAGTGTGGGTTCTGTCAGTGAGCCAGTTGGCAACCCATCTTGTGACATAGGCAGAAAAAAACTTCCTTAGCTGCAAAAGGTTTTCCCAGGTGCAAACAAGTGAGAAAAAAACAGAAAATATTCATGTGTTGACCACCATGGAGCTAGAAGATAGCGCTGAAACCTTAATGTTTAAAATTTAAAACTTTAGACTTTATTTAAGCATAAAACTTCATTTAAAACCAAAGGGTAAAAAAGAAGAAAAGCACTTTCAACCTATTCCGGCCTTCTTCAGTTCAGTAAATCTTTTAGGTCTGTGCTGAATGTTTTAAACATCTATGTACCTATCAGGAACATTTATTTTGGACACGGCTTCTTGTGACATAGGGATTTATACCTAGTTTAGTGAGCTTAGATATAATTCTAGAATGGGGGATGGTGTCGAAAGCCTTAGTGAGGTCAAGATAGGCTGTATGAACCACCTTAACCTCGTCTGCAGCTTTGTTGACTGCCTCAAAGAAGTCAATCAGGTTCAAGAGGCATGATCTGCCTTTCACAAACCCGAACTGGGTGGGGTCCAGAGTTTGGAGGTTACCAATGTCTTTGTTTATGAGTTCCATGAAGATACATTTCATGGCCTTACAGACCAGGCTCATCAGGCTAATAGGGTGATTGTTCCTCACTGGTGGCTCCCCCTTTGTGGAGGTGGATAACTGTTGCTGTGTGCCATTCAGTGGGCACAAAGTCTAACATGAGGTTATGATTGAACATGGTGCTTAGGTGGGGAGCCAGTTCATTCTGAAGTTTGTGTAAAACGCAGCCTGGGATTTTGTCCAGTCCCATGCATGCTGTGCCTTTGGCTTTAGAGAGTGCAGCTTTTACCTGCGTAGTTGTGATTACAGGGACTCTGCATTCTTCCTGTATAGATATGGGCCCTTTAGGGGGTGAGAGGGGGTAAAGTTAGCACTGAGCCTATCTGCCAGGATGCTGGCAATATCAGTTGGTTCTGTAATTTTCATGCTGTTGTGCCATAATTCAGAGCAGATCTGGGTGTTGTCATTGAGATTCTTGACATAGCTATAGAATGTTTTGTGGTTACCCCTAGAATCAGTGGTGATTTTGTTTTCATAGCTAACTTTGGAGGATCTTATAAACAATGTCAGCTTCTTACTGAGGCTGACCAGGGAGCCTCTCCACTCATGGGATTTTACTCTCTTTTGCAACAGTTTCTTCTTTCTGTTGTAGAGTTTGTTTATGGCAGGGGACCACCAGATTGGCTTCCATTTTTTGGAGGATAGCTTCATGGTTCTGTTTGGGATAGCACAATCCATGCACTTGTAAGTGCTTATAGAGTGCATTTGTGTAGGATTCAGGAGTCATAAGTGTATTGTCCATCTGCATGGGTGTCATGAAGTTAGCCACTTCTGTCTTAAGAAGCATGAAGTTGGATTTGGAGAAATTTTTTACCATGGTTTCCTTAATGGGGGTGGGGGCAGGATGTGGATATCTAGGGTGATTAGCTTATGGTCGGATCTGACCAATGAGGAGATGACTTCAGGTGTGGAACTGGTCACTCATGTTGGTAATGACTAGGTATAGGATATTGTTGCCCCTAGAGGGTGTGTGGATAAGTTGATCCAGGGCATTGGAATTTATGAATTCCAGAAAGAGTTGAGCAAAGTACTTGGTACATTATATTCTGTTGGTACATAGTATTCTGTTGATATTATCATAGTGTTCCTGTTCATTATAAAACCAGTCTGAAAATTACTTATCAACAATGGAAAACATTTTGTTCTACAGGCATAGGCCGCCATGAAGAATTTATAATTTACATTTAGTAATGAAATTTGTCTATATGAAAAGCATTTTGTTGAGTCCCTATCAGGGAATTTAAAATTGGGGCTATTAGGGGGTATTTCCACCCTAATATTACCTTTGTAAGTCCTTTAACTATTGAAAATACCTCTAGTAAAATACTCAAAGCATCTTTAATAATCATTTTATAGTCAGGTATTATACCATAATTTCCATGTGCCTTATTGGATATTAATTTATTAATTTGAATTTTGAGTTCAGACATTGATATAGGCTTATCAATGATTTTTATTTGACTCTCTAATGGTCTATTTTCAGTATATTTTTTTATATATGCTTTAATTAGATATTGTGTATCCATTCTTGGTTTGTGTTGATTAATCTTATCAAAATGGACCTGAAAACATCTAGAATATCTTCTATTTCAGTAACCTTCTATTTATTACTAGAGGAGTATAATTCACTGACATGGTTAGGTTTAACAGTAATTTTGTTCTAGTAGCCAATTTATCCATGGATTTATTATTTATGGAATAATTAGTTATTTTAATCTTTTCTAAATTGATCATAGTTTTATGTTGTAAAATGTATATATTTTTATTTTTTAAGCTATTTATTTCTTCTGTTAATTTATTATTTTCTTTTTGACTACATAATTTTAATTTATCAATTTTCTCCTATAAATCCATCAATTCTTTCTCCCATTGTTTCCTTTTCTGTGCATACCAACTTGTAATTTTGCCAAATAGGTATGCTTTTATAGATTCCCATGCAAAAATCTCTGAGTTGTTACCTGTAGTATTAATTATTTTAATAAAAGTTTGAATTTCTTTATTAAAGAGCTCATTAAAGTCTTTCATAATGGTTATATATGCAGTAATCCTTTTAACTGGGATGTTATTACTAGAATTCAATGTAACTTCAAATGTCATTGCATTATGATCTGACAATGGGCAATATACTACTTTAACATTATCTATTGTACTAGTTATTTCATTTGAAATATACACCCCACCTATTCATGATTATGTCCCATGCCTGTGTGAGAAATTTGTAAAGAAAAGTGAGGCTGATACTGAAAAACTCATTTTAATCTCTCATATTATACAGATCAGTGAACTCCCTCAAAACCTTGATTAAGGCAGGTTTCTTTGTTTTGCAGCTAGTGTTGGCATCCTTGTCAGATAAAATGCAGTTAAAGTCACCTGCAAGAATAATGTTTCCCTTTGATATTCATATTATTTCCCACAACCGTTACCTCTTTGTATTCCTAATCCAGGTATCCAATAGAAATTAATAAAACTGTATAGTTTCTTTTGAATCTCTATAGTCATTGAACAAAACATATTTTTCATCACTAAATATATTCAGAATTTTAAGTAGAGGCAAACAATTTTTCCATAAAATAGCCACCCCTCTTCTCTTTTGTTTATAACGAGAGCTAGTCAATACAGAATAGTGTTTATTATTAAATCTGCCCAAATATTATTTTATTAAGAGTGTTTCCTGTAAAAAAGACAACTCATGAATTAAATATAAATGTGCATAAACTACCCCTTTTACAACCATTATTTAATCCATTGATATCAATTGATATGCATTTCAAGCTAGTCATACTGTTGAAATATGAAAAGTAAATAAGTGTTACATATAATACCCACATAGGTTTGTAAATAATATGGTACTGCAAAAATTATTATTGTATCTAGTTTACTCATAGATATACATATAAGATAATTGAGCCTATTAACTGTAAACTTTCTATCAAGAATGGAAGATGCCAAAAAACAAAACAAAAAAATAATCAATTTGTAAACTATTATACATGCCCTGTTCTTTCCCACTCCCTCCATGGAGTTTAAATTTCTTGGTTTGAATAGCAATTATATTCTAACACTACCACCTACTCACAAATAATTACCGATCATCACAGTACTACTTCTAAAGTTATGATACATGAAAGACCTAACATATTTAACAAAATTAAAAAGAGTATGTAAATAATATTTAGATTATAAACGTTCATTTCCTTGTTATAAATCTTATAAAACGTATAAACTGTATAGTACAGCAAATCTTGTAGTCGTTTAGCTGCATTCTATTTATTAGAGCCAATGAAGTATTATAATAAATCCAATCATATTTTTCTGTTATGAGAAAAGAGGGATTAACACAGATAAAAAACATACATATAACATTGTTTATAACTATCATGCTATATTACTAATATGCTTTTATATATTATCAATACTGTGACTAACTAGTTAACTATGTAAGTTCAATTCTAAGTACAAGACTGTACATGTTTTTATATTATGGTAGACATGAATGATATTTCAAAGAACAAATCAACTTCTGTAAGAAATGTTTTTGTCTGTGGGGACTTGCATATACAACTATCATTCAAAACATGTCTCTTCTATAAACAGGACATCATATTCACTAGAACAAACTATTAGATTTAATGGAAAAAAAAACAACTCTGATGTCTAAGATAACTAATAATATATTCCCAGAATTATATTTGTACTGAGCAATAACATATGGTTGGCAATATATCCACTACAGTCTTTTTAAAAGACACAAATTCCCAGCTTATCAAATTGACTGTTTAATTTTGTCTGTCTTTGTGGAAAACATGCTATTACTTTCATATTAGTCCCTCCTTTACTCTGCATCAGATATTCACTTAATTCTCAGAGCATGAGCTTCTATTTTTGCCATGTATTTGAGCTCCTCACTTCCAGCTTAAAAAGTACACCAACACATAAATCAACACAAATCTTCAACACAACCATTGTGATAAACATACACGTATCTATTTTTTAATTATTTTAATTATTTTAATTATTTTAATTATTTTAATTAATCTAATAAACGTGGTTTCTACTGGACGCTTGGATTTATTTTTACATGCTGGCTGCGTGTTTTTTCTACAAGCTATTGCCCAGTGGATGAGTAGGTTCGAATGAACACTCTATGGTGATTTTGACTCTTGTTTATTGGATTAAGAGTTCGCAAAGTAAAGCAGTTTATAGTTTACAGCTTCGTTTCTCTTTGTGGAACATTTGGTTACCTTCTGTGACTGACTTGAACTGAACACAGCAAGTATACTTCCCACTATTTAAGCCTGTTTTTTTGTTGTACTATACACGTATCTATTGCCTACATATGCTAGACAAGTCAACCAAGCAAGAAATTGACATCAACAAACATAAACAAAACCATCCTCCCTTCTTTAAATGAATAGAACAGAGTATAATTTGAATAATATAATATCTTAGGATAAAAGCTGGATTGAAGAAATTAATTCTATATTGTGTTTGGTGCCATGATACTATAAAATGTATTGTATAACTTAAACAGCGAAATACAGATTTTACAAGTGATAAAACAGTAATTTTGAAGTAAACATAGCAGAGAGTGCAAGTTAATTAACACCTTCTTATTATTTTGCACTTAATTTGTGTGTATAAGACAACATTTTCTCTGGTATTTCTTTGATACTCTGCCTTTAAATCTCGACTGCTAATGTACCCTTTAACCTTTAAAACTGTTTGTCACAGCTAAGTGCTTCCTATTTAGCTTATGCTTTCATTTAATCTTTGTCTAATGAATAAATAAAGGCTCATGACCTCGGCTGGAACCTCAAGAGATCTCAGAAACTCAAAAAGAGGACAAAACATGCAAAAATCAGTCAAACTAAGTGCATGAGCTTCAACAGTCTCAAAATAATGCTGTGTTCATTCATGGCTCCTTTAGTATTCGTGAGTTGCCATTTTTTTATCAAAGCATGAGTTAAAGCACAGATATTCTCCCAGATTCAGCAAGCAGCCATGCAGGAATAAGTTTTTCCTGCAGGGCAGGGACCATTACTGTTCAGCACAGCAGCACGCCATGCATATGTATGAAGGCACGCAGCCGTGCTGTAAAACGGACATGGTTCTGTGTATGAGCACAGAGGGTGTGTCTGAGTGCAGAGCTCTCACAATACACATGCCCCCTGCACCCCAGAATTGCTGTTTGGCAATTTAAAATGAGCGAGAATGCTTGTAACACCCCCAACTCATCAAGGTATGAAATCTGGAAAAAGCCATAAGGGACAATCATCCCTACCAAGCCAAAAGTTGATAGAATAACAGATTTAGCATAACCACATAGCGCACACCTCCCAACCCATCAGAGTAAGGAATGTGGACAAAGCCATAAGGGACAATCGTCCTACAAAGCAGAAAGTTGATGGAATAACAGGTTCAGCATTAGCATGGATATTCTGAAGGGTACAAATAAAAAAAACACAACAAATATTTTTTTTTATACATGCAATAAAGTTTAAGTGTAGTTGCGCGGATGTGCCCGTTGCTTAGCTATGCTTAGTCCAGTTGAAATGGCACAATAAGTTAAAAAGCAATAGACATCCAGCATAAGCATAAATGCAATAGTATAGGGGTTAGAGTGTATGTCTTGTATGTAGTCATTTACGGTTTGAATCTCATGAAATACAGCTCCATTTTTTATGTGTAAACATTAAAATTTAAATTTTTTGCATATTTATGTAAGAAGTAACTGATTTTTCTCAAACAGAGTAGCGTATTAGGCACAGATGTGAGGTGTCAGTGTAATAAAGTAGTGAAACCCCCATATAAACACAAATGCCCCATACAGTATAGTCACACAAGAATAAATTAATCACAGCACATTTTGGAATGTCAGGGAAGGTAAATAAATCTATATTATGTAATGAATGATGAATCAATCCCATACAGGTATTAGACCAATATAATAAAACATAATCAATGCTAAGCATTGCATAGCTATGCTGACCAGGTGTAAGCATTGTGTACATATGAATACTAAGCAATGAATAGGCCAGCTAAGTGGAGTTGCCCATTGGTAAGCAATGCTGAACCTGCCGCTTTAAGTGCTGCCAACTTTAGCTAAGCAGGTATGCTCATAGCTTAGCTTAGCTCAGCATTTTCAAAACTGTCCAGTCATGGCAAAGGGTGGAAATCGGCTGTATTTAAACCTCTCAGGCGAGAATACAGCTCATAACTGGTTGTAGCTCTCCACTGTAGGAAGTATGGCAGGTATTGGAGATGGTATACACTTCCAGGCACAGCGCTGGGGCATACAGGAGTCCAAGGTCATGGTAGGACTCCTGGTAAAAAATCATGACATGAGACTGCTGCAGGATCAGTACCAGGGCTCCCAATATAAAGCAGAATCCTGGGAAAGTCTCACCCATGATCTCATCAGTGCCACTGGTATCCCTCAGACTGGTGACCATGTCTGGCATCACTATGCCGACTTGAAACAGAGGAAGAGGGAGCTCTTGGAACAGTGGGTCCAAGAAGCAAGAGACAGGGGAGATGTCCCAGCACTAAGTATCCATAGCAATAATTGTTTACCAAAATCCAGCCTGTGTATGTGATGGATAGATATGCATAAATGTTTCTCTAGTCTCAATACAGCTGCAGCTGAGTGGGCTGTGAACCAGGAAGCCCATGTCAGCAGGTTGCAAAGGCTATGTCGCGAGGATGGTGAGTAACAATTCTGCTTGTAGCAGTCATACCAAATAAATATAAAGGAGTAAAATGTCACCTGGCACTATAAAAAATGTGTATGGCTTCCACTGAATAAACCAGACAATATGAGACTAATAGTCCCATATAGGTCATATTTAAATAAAAGTGTAACTGCCTGGCAATAAAGTTCTAAATCTTGGACTTGTGTTTACTCTGGTATTGTATGGCCTCACATGTTGCATTCACCAAGATCTGATATGCGAATAGTACTGTTGTGTCAACTGTTTCTCACACTGTGCCATAAAAAAATATGTCTAGGAATGTCTGTATAAGAATGTTGTAATTACAAGGTCAGATTGTACAACCAAGAGAGATTTAGACAGAGAACACTGAAAGAAAAGGCAGTACTTTCAAAATAGCTCACTGTGATGAAACAAACATTGTTGTATTTTTAGCACACACAGCCATGGTTCGAATCCCAGGAGTGGTAGTAACCTGCATGTATAATCATACCTCTCAGCTGCACAGATTTGTGCAGAATGTCCAGATATTTGCCTCATATTTTTGTCTTGTTCCTCTATTTTCCTGGCAAATCACTGGGATGATCTCAGGATTGTAGTTACGAAATAATGACATACATTTGAGTTTCAGACGTCAGATCCTTCAGAAAATGTATATTAAAACAAATCCTGTTACTCTAGCAACTTTCTCAAAGTTTATAAGAGTGATATTTAAAATATGTGCCTATTTGTACCCCGAGTTTGTCAAGCTCTGTATAGATGTTTTGCATTAAGAGGTTGAGAGGTATGTGCAGAATTATAACTAGGAATATGGGAATATGTGCAGAAACAGTCAGGTAGTGTTAACAAACATTCCCTCCACAGGTCTACCAGGTAAGAGAATTAGAATTTAGCTATAAGACAGTTGAAGTATACATACCATTGCCCAAACCAAGGTCATAGGTTATTGTAATAATACCTGTAGAGTAATGATTAGAGCAATGATCAGTAAAGTTGTGAGTACTGCAAGGATACACAAGTTGTTAATTGACATCTCTCTCACCCCCCCCCATATCTGCAACAATCACCTAAACATACAAATCAATGGGTATGTTTTACACCAAACCTACTGCTGGGACATATGTCCTACTGTTCAACAAATAATGAAATGTGTTTCTATTAATGTTCCATGTTGAAATACTATCATTGGTGGCCTGTTGCTATCAATGTAACCTGCATGCTATTGTAATGGCCACTGTGGTTTCATATATGCATGTGTTCTGTCTGCTATTTAACTGTGCCAAATCTGCTGTTTTGAATTAATGGGAATATCTATGCATGCTGTTATAACTAATCCTGGATTGTGTTGACTATTACTAATACACATCTGTGCTAAAACTATAACACCATAACACATTTGGGAAGGACGGTCCCAGCAGACCCACCTCTCCCACCTCATCTGGCCATGGCACTGGGTCCCAGCATGTCTGGGACCCACCCCAGGACCTTCTAGTCTGCTGGTCGTGCACCACCTTTAGATAGAACTGCCCCAGGGGATGGAGCTCACCACCACCCTGGCAGTACGTGTGGACAGGATCCTATCACCTGAAGGCAGGTCCGGGGTTTGGAGCGTAGCGAGCTCTGAAAGGAGTTTGGAGATTTGCTACACAAGCTTGAGGGCAACATGATGCAATTTGAGGGTCAGCCTGCCCCTCCTGCTCAGCCCCCAGCACAGCCACCTTCGGGGCCATGAAGGTTCAGTGGTGACTGCCCATGGGTGTGGACCTGAGTCCCACTGTTTTAATTTGGGGGCTCATGGGCTTCCGATTTCCAAACACCCCTCCCCATCCAAGGTGTTTACCCCCACATGTCATATACTGCCCCTGTATGCTGTCTTGTCTGTCCTACACAACCTACCTCCCCAAATATACATACTATCATTCCCCAACATCCCACTCTCACCATAAAAAAAGGGCAAACTGTTCCCAAAAAAAATGTTGCCCCATACATACCTGTCCATTTCACACACATGTCCACTGGACACATGTAATCAGGTATAATTGGCTTCACAGCTCATTACTGTTGTCCTCACCCCTCTCTCAGGGGTTTGAGTGTCCAAATATACCTTCAAATTCAGTATATATGTACAGCTAATGCTGTAGAAAAAATGGACAGCTATGGACCTTCCTTACACCCATCCTGCACATCCCTAGCTACTTTCCCTATTGTCTTTCCCTCTGCATGCCCCCTTTTTCACCACTTTCCTGTCTCCCCTTTTTTCTTTTCTTTTAAAGAAATTAGTGCGGGGGTAAGCGGGAGTAAGAACTTTTAAGCAGTAGTAAGTTGGATTAAGCCTGATTGTGCAGTGCTAAGCAATGCCTACACAGATTAAGCACTTTTAAGGCTAACTGTAAGCATATTTAACCAGACATTAGCATTGCTTATGCCACGCAAACCCACACAAACCATCTTACAACTGCTTAAAAGTGTCTTAATCACTCTGTATCCAACAGCCCTTGTTCTGCCCAGCAACAAAATAATCAGTCCTTGCAAGTCTCAAACCCAGGACCTTGAACCCCATAGCCACAACAAGTGACCATTAAGCCATCTGAACGGTAGAGATGTGTGATGTTTTCTCAAACATATCATGCAGCACAGTCATTCAACAGTAAGAAAAATGTATTTATATATGTATGTGTATGTATATATATATATATATATATATATATATATATATATATACATACAGATTCACTTTAGAAGCTCAAAATACTGAAATATCGAAATTCAGTATTTCAATCCATAAAGTAGAATCCTGAGAACAGTGAAAGCTCAGAAGCAAGAAATTTAAAATTTGAATACCGGCGGTTTTGAATTTTGCGGTTCTGAGGTTTCGCTGTGGTTATGGATTCAGGTAAGTGTGTGTGTATGTGTGTGTGTGTGTGTGTGTGTGTGTGTGTGTGTGTGTGTGTGTGTGTGTGTGTGTGTGTGTGTGTGTGTGTGTGTGTGTGTGTGTGTGTGTGTGTGTGTGTGTGTGTTAAGGGTTTTGGGTAGGAGATGTGGTATGTGTCAGTGTGTTTTGCTGTGATGTGTGTGTGTGAGGAGAATGTAGCTTGTGTGGTGGTGTTTTGTGTGTGTTTGTGTGTAGTGTGACTTCAGAGTGAGAATATTTAAGTAGGGGGTGTGGGGGGTCACAGCCCCCACATGAGTGGTGCAGGGGGGGCTTGCCCTCCTGCTTTTATGTAGTAGAGAGGTTGTGTTTGTGTGTGGGGAGGATGGTGTGTGTGTGTTTGTGTGTGTGTGTGTGTGTGTGTGTGTGCGTGTGTGTGTGTGTGTGTGTGTGTGTGTGTGTGTGTGTGTGTGTGTGTGTGTGTGTGTGTGTGTGTGTGTGTGTGTGTGTGTGTGTGTGTGTGTGTGTGTATGTGTGCAGTAAAAGCATGAAATTCAAAATCTCTGGTGTGCGAGATTTTGAATTTTGCTGTTCTGAGTTTTCGTGGTTTCATAAATTCGACTTTATAGCTTCAAAATACTGAATTTCGATATTTCAGTATTTCAAGGATATAAAGTGAATCCATATATATATATATATATATATATATATATATATATATATATATATATATATATATATATATATATATATATATATATATATATATATATATATATATATATATATATATATATATATATATATATATATATATATATATATATATGAATGATGTTTGCAGATGACATTGTGATCTGTAGTGAGAGTAGGGAACAGGTGGAGGAGACCCTGGAGAGGTGGAGATATGCTCTAGAGAGAAGAGGAATGAAGGTCAGCAGGGCTAAGACAGAATATATGTGTGTGAATGAGAGGGAGGACAGAGGAATGGTGAGGATGCAGGGAGTAGAGGTGGCGAAGATGAATGAGTTTAAGTACTTGGGATGAACAGTTCAGAGTAATGGTAAGTGTGGAAGAGAGGTAAAGAAGACAGTACAGGCAGGATGGAGTGGGTGGAGAAGAGTGTCAGGAATGATTAGTGACAGACGAGTACCAGTAAGAGTGAAAGGGAAGGTCTACCAGAGGGTAGTGAGACCAGCTATGTTATATGGGTTGGAAACAGTGGCTTTGACAATAAGGCAGGAGTCAGAACTTGACGTGACAGAGTTGAAGATGTTAAGATTTGCACTGGGTGTGACGAGGATGGACAGGATTAGGAATAAGTATATTAGAGGGTCAGCCCAGGTTGGAAGGTTTGGAGACAAAGCCAGAGAGGCAAGATTACGTTGGTTTGGACATGTGCTGAGGAGGGATGCAGAGTACATTGGGAAAAAGATGCTAAGGATGAAGCTGCCAGGTAACAGGAAAAGAGGAAGGCCTAAGATAAGGTCTATGAATGTGGTGAGAGAGGACATGCAGGTGGTTGGTGTGACACAGCAAGATGCAGAGGACAGGAAGAAATGGAAACAGTTGATCTGTTGTGGCGACCCCTAACGGGAGCAGCCGAAAGAAGAAGAAGAAGAAAATAAGTATGTATGTATGTTGTGCATTCGGACATCAGATACACACTGAACCTCTCACTGCAAAACATCTGACCAAAAGCGCTGTAAATGGGGGTGAAGGGGCCCAAAATAGGGATCTGTTCTAATTATTGCCATTATCCCTTCCTCCACAGCAGAACTGTTCTGCCTTGCAACAAAATAACCAACCATTGTAAGTCTTGAACCCAGGACCCTGCACAACATAGCCACAACAAGTTACTGCTAATCCATCTGAGCTGTAAAATGTTGGGGTGATTTCTTTAACATATCATGCAGAGCAGTCAGTCTACCATAGGGAATGTACATTGTGGAAGCACTGAACATTCTAATGATACACACACACACACAAACACACACACACACACACACACACACACACACACACACACACACACACACACACACACACACACACACACACACGTATGTATGTATATATATATATATGTATATATATATATATATATATATATATATATATATATATATATATATATATATATATATATATATATATATATTTATATATATATATAGATATATATACGTACATATATACATATATAAATATATAAATACTTTAGATAAATATATATATAAAAAGAGTATATATAGAGGGTGCACAGAATATCAAACAGCCATTATTCCTATAGTTGCCACCTTTTCAAATGGCCAGTGTCTGATTCTTTCCTACAAATGAGAATTATTGCATGAAACATATACTCACACACAATGCAAAGGACATGACACCACACAGTTTGCATACATATAAATGTTTCTGAGTGTATTATTTAAGTTGATTATGCCATTTCTTATAGCATTTAGGTTTTTGAAATACATAACTGATTAATGTGACTCTCAAAGAAAACATATGATACAGTAATCTGCAAAAAATAACATACTTTGCTGTCTGGGTTAAAGCCTTCAAGTAGTGCAACAGTAAAAAACACACTTGCCTTAAAGACAAGAATCAATCAACACTTAATTACAGATGTAGTTTAACAGCCTCCAATTACACTCTGTAGTCAACCCCCTAGGGGGAAAGTATCATTTATCACAATGTTAATGTATCAGTTACATAATGCTTAACTTAAAACATCACTATCACGCTGGCAGAACAGTGTGCAGGACAGGAAGCTCTAGCCCAGCAATGTTCCCATAGTGAAACATATTAACATCTACAGCCATATACCTTTATGTTTCTTATTACTGATATCCCTCACATGTTGTAACAGCCTAGGTTAAAAGCATTTAATACCCCCCCATAAAATATCTTATAAGGGCATATAACAGTGTTCTCTGTACACTGACCTCCAGATTGTACAGGATCACATGTTTTGTCCAGCTATAGCCCCATATATATGGACACTACGGGGAATGTTTGCTAACACTACCTGACTGTTTGTACACATATTCTCAAAATGCATACAACTTACTACCACTCCCAGGATTCAAACCATGGCTGTGTCTGTTAAAAATATAACAATTTGTATATCATCAGACTGCACTATTGAGAAACTGCTGTTTTTCCTTTAATGTTTTCTAAGTCTCTCTTGGTTGTACAATCTAACATTGTAATTACAACATTCTTATACAGACATTCTATACAAATTTTTATGTTGCACAGTGTTAAAAACAGTGGTTAACACAACATTACTATTCAGATATCAGATCTTGGTGAATGCAACATTTCATGCCATACAATACCAGAGTCAACACAACCAGTCCAGGATTTAGAACTTTATTGCCAAGCAGTTACACTTTTATTTAAATATGACCTACATGGCACTATTACTGTCATATCTGGTTTATTCAGTACACACCATACACATTTTTATACTGCCAGGTGACATTTTACTCCTTTATAGTTGTTTGGTATGACTACTACAAGCAGAATTGTTATGCACCAGCCTCGCAATGCAGCCTTTGCAACCTACTGGCATGGGCTTCCTGGTTCACAGCCCGCTCAGCTGGAGCTGTAATGAAAACAGAGAAACATTTAGGCATACCTATCCATTACATACACAGGTTGGACTTTGGTAAACAGTTATTGCTATGAATACTTACACACTGCTGGGACATCTCCCCTCTCTCTCTTGCTTCTTGGACCTGCTGTTCCAAGAGCTCCCTCTTCCTCCATTTCAAGTTGGCATAGTGATGCTGGACCTGCTCATCATTCTGAGGGATAACAATGGCACTGGTGAGATCATGGACAAGACTTTCCCAGGCTTCTGCTTTATATTGGGAGCCCTGGTACTGGTCCTGCAGCAGTCTAACATCATGTTTTTTACCAGGAGTCTTACCATGACCTTGGACTCCTGTATGCCCCAGCGCTGCACCCAAAAGCGCATGCCCTCTCCAATACCTGCCATACTGCCTACAGTGGAGAGCTACAACCAGTTATGAGTGGTATTCCCATCTTTGGGGTTTAAATACGGCTGATTTTCCACCCTTTGCCATGATTGAATGGTTTTGAAAATGTTGAGCTAAGCTAAGCTACAGGCAAACCTGCTTAGCTATGGTTGGCAGTGCTTAAAGGGACAGGTTCAGCATTGCTTACCAATGAGCAAATCCACTTAGCTGGGCTACTCATTGCTTAGTATTTATATTTTATTTATTTTATTTATTTATTGACATTTGTTAACCAGGTTTGTCCAACTGAGCTTGTGGCCCATTTTCAGTGGAGACCCGAGGAGAAAAACTCCAGTAGTACATTTTTAAACAAGTACAATTTTAAACAATATTGATATAATAGCAGTTATAGCACAAAGTTTCACATATGTTGGGTTACATGCATAAAGTTAAAGCTGCATTAAAAATAAGCTTAGTAACATAATTTTACATTGATATAGTTCAACAGGTCAACAATAAAATTTTTTTGTTTGTATAAAATTATGCAAATGCATAGTAGACACATTGGAGAGAAAGGTGTAATGAGGTACTAAGTATGGTCCTTTTGAGGGTACATAAAGGGAAGGAAGACTAGGTGGGGTCATGGCAAGGGCAGGTCCTGGAATTGAGAAAATAAGCTTTTAGTTCATTTTTAAAGTGTGAGGTGTGGGAGATTGAACGTAAGTCAAGGGGAAGTTTGTTTCAAGCATGGGCAAGGGAGTGTTTGTAGAGTATGTGCAAAATGCTTACAACCAGTCAGCATAGCTGTGCAATGCTTAGCTTTGCTTATGTTTTATTTTATTGGACTACCACCGGTATTGGATTGATTCATCATTCTTTACATAACATAGATTCATTTAAATGTATGTATTAGCTCCTTGTTTTGAGATGAGAAGAACTTAACAATAACTGATCTCGGTAAAGAATTATTTTTTGATGAAGTAGAAACTAGAGACCTGTGTGCTCCTTCTATACCATATGACATAGCTACAATTAATGTTTTAGAAATCCTGGCAGTAAGAAAGTTGACCATATTTTCTCCTATTTTTTCAAGCAGTCCAAAAATGCAAATGTTATTTTTCCTGGATCTGTTCTCCAAATCATCAGTTTTGTTTATTATAAGGTACTCTGTCATAGTAAAAATTTAGGGTTTTTCTCATCTTCAGATACTCTGCCTTCTTTGTCATTAAGAGCATCTTCCATTCTATCTGAGTTTTCTGTTGGTTTAAAATGTCATGTATCTAACCCATCTTTTTGGTACATTTTTCTTTAAAATTGTCAAGTTTGTTATCCATTCTGTCCATTTTTAAAGAAAGTTTTTTTGTATGTTAGAAAGAACAAATTGGAGTTCTTTCTTTAAAGCCAAGTCCCAAGAGATTGTCTTTGAATGACTCATTTCACATCTACTGGTACAGAACTTTCAAATTAATAATCTGAGTGGAAAAAATTCAAATATTTAGAAAAAGTTTAGATAATATCCTTCTATGTAGTATCAAGTAACAGATTCTGTTAAAAAAAATTAAGATATTATGAAAGTAAAATTTTCTGTCAGAAATAGAAATAGAGTAGCAGAGTAAGAAAACTGTGCTGCTAGCAAGTCAGCATCCTGGCCACGCCTTCATTGTTTATTTGTTTGATATCCAGCTAAGTGGACTAGTTCACTGTACTTTGTTTGTCATTGACATTGTCAAATAAACTATAAAATATACAAAATATAGATCAATATTCCATAAAAAAATTGATAGAGAAATAAATGGAAACTGTGTAGCTTTACCAGTAATCCCTCTTAAGAAAATGTAAGAATACCTTTTTCAAAAATATGCATGATCAAAGCATTCATTTATCATTTATAAAGTATTATAAAACCATGGTCACATCCCAGACATCTAGATTGTCAGAAGCATGCAACAAACAAAATTAGAAAAATTAGGAATATTGTCGATTTGTTTAGCAAAACAATGCTAATATTTCCCCTTCAAGTCATAGAATAAGCAATCGGCAAGTGATTCTTTTATATACTGTAATGAAGTACTCCAGAAGATTAGTTTTAAATTCCGCAGAATTGTTTTAATTGGTATATTTTTTGTGATGGAACGTGATCACATGTAGGGCAAAGAATACAAAGTAAATGTCTTTTTTCCCTTCAATAGAACAGAGTCCAGGATTTTTATAATCAGTTTCTCTTGATCACTTGCAAAAGGAGAAAGAGCTCATAAATAATCAGTAAACCTACAGGAATGCACTGGTTAATTAATTACCAAGAGTACTAAAACTATACAATGAAGTATAAAGATTAAGATTTACCCAGGGATACAACCCCCCACCCCATGTACATAATACCAGTGTAATAAATATCAGCTTCTCTGTTACTTTTGTGGATACATAATTTGTGTTCAGGAATAAAATTGGTATTTAATGTTTGGATATTTTTGAATGACATTGTAAATGTTTTATACATTAGAAGAGATTAAAGAGAGAAAATAATCCATTCAGAAATACAGGTCATGACACATATAACACTTAAGGACATAAACTTCTGCCTCATCACTGGAAATCAATATAAAAAACAAATGGAAGTACATGTGTTGTACTCCTGTTGTACTACTGCAAAATGTTTTACTCTCAGCAAGTGAATCGCATACAGTTTTGCTATACACTTGTGTTGTGGGACTGAAACAGAGGCATGGACATGGATTCTATAGCACAAAAAACAGCATGGCAGCAAAAGAAACAAGGAGACTCTTTGAATGAAGTCAGGAGTCCCCGTAGTATATTTCAGGTTCAAGTGCTTCTTAATGACAATAAGAATTAAGAACAAATCCCACTCAATACTGAAACACAAGATATAGGTTCATAGGTCATATGCAGGTACTAGGCTATCAGCCCTAGGGCCTATACAGACCTAGTCAAAAAGGTACCCTGGCTTTCACCACCCAAGAAAATGATTTTCCTGTGCCCCTGTCGAGCAGAGCCACAGAGGTGATCCCTGGGGTGAATTTCCTATTTCCCATCCAATCATCAAGATTTTTCTTGAAGAGTGCTAATGAGGAGCTTTGTTTGATATAGATAGGTAGGTTGTTCCAGAGTATGGGAAGTCTCTGGGACAGGAATCTACCCCTCCAGCATGCTCTGTTTATTGTGGTAAGGTTTAGGTCCCTAGAGCGTGTAGCTTGGAGGGATTGGGATTTCTTTAAGTGGAGCATGTCCAACAGCTCTGGGTTTGACAGAGCTTTGCATGTTAGGCAGAGATCGCCTCTGAGTAGGTGATATGTGACTGAGTAAACATGGAGTTTTTTGGGACGGTCTGCATAGGACATCTGTTTGAGGATGGTAATCCTCTTTGTGAGGTATTTCTGCAGCCTTTCCAGTTGTTGTAGATGTCTTGTGAGGTACCTACCAAAAGGGGAATTGTACTCTATAATGGGTCTAATGAGTGATGAGTATAGGGAAACAATGACCTCTTTTTTCCTGGATGAAAAACCTTTTGTGACGAGGTGTGCCATGTAGGAGGATTTCCTGACCACTGTGGCAATGTGATTATCAAAGGAGAGACTGCTATCCACCTGTGTTCCAAGATCTCTTATCACACTTTCAGTGTTAAGTAGACTACCACCTATGTGGTAGCTCATGAGTACACAGTTTTTACCAAAGGGGATGACAATGCACTTTTTGGCATTGAGCTTGAGGCCATGGCTTTGACACCAGGCATCTGTCTCAGTGAGGCCCTTTTGTAGGATGTCCACATCGTTAGGAGTTTCAATTATGGCTCCTAGGTTTGCAGTCATCTTTGAACTTCATTAGCCAAAGACCTTCTGTGTTAGCCTGTACTTCAGAAAAGTAGATACCAAACAGGAGAGGACCCAGGACTGAATCCTGTGGTACTCCACTTGTCACTGGTCTGAAGTCGAATTTGGAGTCCGCTACTTTCACAGTGTGGGTTCTGTCAGTGAATCATTTGGCAACCCATCTTGTGACATAGGGATTTATACCTAGTTTAGTGAGTTTATCTATAAGTTGGTTAATTGTCAAGAGAAGTATTGGCTATGAGGACTAAAATCAACAAAACAAAACAAATTATATGGAAACAGCAGCCCATACTTGAAATATCAGCAAGCTACAACCAACAGCTCCTGTTGGGCAAGAAGGGTGCTCTTAAATTTAATTAAATAGCAGATAAGATGGAAATGTACTGCTACATAAGACCTGCTAAAAGGGACAGAACATTTACCTGTTTAATATAAATACAACATCTACTTGTCAGCTGAAGGTTTCCTCCAGGCTTCCATTCATTCATGTAAGTCATCAACCTGCTGGTAACCAGTACTGAAAATTAATAGGCAGTGTTATACAAGAAAACAAAACAAAGTCAAATTATTTTCCATTTACAAGTGCATTAGAAGCTCTAGCAAGCAGCTGAATTTAAAAGAACAAATTAAGTATGCATATTTGCAGAAAGACATATGGAGCAAAGTATGGCATAGAAAGAAAATATGCAAGGCACTGAATTCAATGTCAGCGTTAAATCCAGTGCACTGCAAATGTTGAGTCAAATGAGTTATGCAACCAACAAGTAAACAGACTGCTGTGAGCAGTGATGATGATTTTGCATTCCCATTCTCATGTCAAAGTCACATTCTTCTCTTTTATAGTTAACAGGTAGTGTGTACATATGCTCATTAAAAATCTTCTAGTGATATTTCAATACTGTCCTCATCTTTGAAGGCAGGTTTATTCATTTGCGCATTGCAGTCCATGACTCTCTCTAATATGGTATTTGTTAAGCTAAATTGGAGTCTACAAAATTCCAGCTGCCTATGTCCTTCTGCATCCCATGCAATCCTCCATGAAGCTAGAACCCACTTAAACATTTGAAAATTAGTCCATATCATATGCCATGTTCCCTCATTCCCTACAAAATTATATGCAATCAGTTAATCTTCATATTATTCACCAGCCCTTCTGTCACCATCTTAGTGTCCTTCCTCTTCTTCCAAATTCTCTGTACAATGGTACATCTGGGGACATGCTAGTGAGTGGATATACTAACATATAGGTAGTTCTGCAGACTGAGATAAGATCAGAACTTTTTTTTTTCATTTTAATAGGGAGTTCCTCTTTTTCATTTCTGGTTATACTTTACACTAATGTTTCCCAGCTAACCAACTGTATTTTCTGTGTTTATTTTCTCTGAGTTGTGCAATTTTCAGCAAGGTTTTAACTATGATTACATGACAAAGGAAAGAAGCAGTATGGCTTCCATGTCTAAAGAGAAAACTGTTGTAGGAGGATGCAAAATTAAAAAGTAACTTGCTTGACCTGCAAACGTCAATTAATTCCATCATCCATGCTACAAGAGGCTTAACAGGACACTAAATCTCTTAATGAAGTGCATGATGATAAGAAGCAACAGGACATTAGCAATGCAATGGCTCTGTATTAAAAGGGAAATCACTGGATACAACTCATAGGTTCATAGGTAGGTACTAGGCTATTGGACCTAGGGCCTATATAAGCCTAGCCAAATGGTACCCTGGCTTTTGCCACCCAAGAAAATTATTTTCCTGTGCCTCTATCAAGCAGAGCCACAGAAGTGATCCCAGAGGTGAATTTCCTATCATATCATATCAGTTAACTGAAGTAAAAAACTGGAGTTGAAGATTGATGACCTCAAGAACCAATCGTGTAGAATCAGTCTCCACAAATTAATTGCAAAAAGGTGTGGAAGGTGTAGAATTCTTGAAATTTATTAAAAGGGAGAAGAAACAACAACTCAGCCAGCATAGGAATATTTGAAAGGAAAGACTTTAAAAAAAACAACCCCAAAGCTTCAACTTACTTCCTCCTGCACGTTATTATTCAAGGATTTTGTTTATTGCCCTACAAATTGAGTTGTACATTGTTCAACAAATTTAAATTTTTCATCCTGGTTCAAGGGCTAAGACTTTATGCGTACCTATAGCTGCTAACAGCTTTGCAGGCTAAAATATGGTTGCAATCTGTTTTTTGAATATCCAACCTAGGCTGATGCTTCTATGCAACTTTAACAGGATGACCTGTGCTTCATTTTTGAAAGGACTTGGTCTACATGAGAAAATTCACTCATACCATACACTAAGAGAACATTGCTTACGTCCCACAGACATTTGTGAAAACATCCAGACTTATAGAAAAAAAGGTACTTGAGACCAAAGACCATAGAATATCACCATCTAGACTTTCTGCTTGAATCTTAGAACAATGGTAAGCTTTTGGCTGATCTGACAGGAACTTTAAATGACTTGGAATATTGTGTCTTATCAGAATTTCATGACTTTTCAATGTGAGTACTGAATTGCTGGAAAAGTAAATGCAGTCTTCAGAACATATCAAAAAGTGACAAACTCCCTGTTACACATATTTTTTTCATTTAGTGGCAGGTTTCTCTATGCCCCATCAGAGTGAGGGCCTTACCTCACTTACCCCACAGTCTACCATGGATACAGTTTATAAAGTCCTTTGTCAATCCTGTCTCACAATCCACATAAGGACAACAGAAAGACATCTTATAAAGCATATTGATGAACATGTTTATGATATTAAGAATGTTAACATGAATAATGTACTGTGTAAGAATGCACAATTGGATGGTGCAGTGGTGCAGCGGTTTGCATTGTTGCCTCACAGGAAGAGGTTCTCTGGTTTGAGTCCCAGTTGAGGTGCCTTCTATGCAGAGTCTGCATGGCCTCCCTGTGTTTGTGTGGCTTTCTTCCAGGTGCTCCGATTTCCTCCCACATTTCAAAAACATGCATCAGCAACATTTCTCCCCAGGCCTTTGCTGAAAATTGGCTCGTTCCAAGTCTGACCTTCCCAATAAACAAATGTTAAATAAATAAATTGTGTTCAAGTTTTAATAAATTCAAGTTTTGTATCTTAGAAAAAGTGGAAAGAAATTCAAAAGGTGGACATTGGGAAGACATAACAGAATGTAAGGAACTTATCTGACAACTATGTTTAAAAGCTGATGTATTTTCCTGATTGAATGAACAGAGTTTGATTAATAGTACAATAAAACAGAGGGAGTCTAACTTATAATATAAATCATTTAATTTAAATATTTTTTCATGGAGGCATATATAATTTTGTTCACTTATCAAATATATTGTATTTTTACAGATATGTTGCAATTTATAGGAGGTATGTACTACATCATTATATCATTAAATGTTCACATTTAACTTACGTCTTTAAATTTTGATTGATGGTTGATATCTTGTGATTTTATTCACCTGCATGATAACTGTACAAATTTACCTAGGTGGCTATCTGATGTGTTATTCTGAAAATGTCTCAATTGTATGGAATGTATGTGTTTAACAGTTATAATAAAGCCTTGTTATCTAAATCTGCATACCTTTTACTATGTTTTACTATTATTAGTTTCTCAAGTTCTATGATGCCTTAATTTGCATACTTGTGAAATACAAGTGAAAGAAATATATTATATAAAATAACTACGATATTATCCCTGTGATGCAGAAGGCTTAGGCACATTGCATTAAACAGTTTGCATGACAAGCAGCTACAGACAGGGTATACGTGATTCACCGATACACATATCATGAGCAGTGAATGCTGAGTAGTAGAGGTGACTGCAGTATATGCTAATGATGATCTAATCAAATGGCAATGAGCAACATTAGTAAAATGAGCTGTGCTATGTATGTAAATGAGGAAAACTGATATGGAGGAAGGATTCAGAAACATGTTAAGTGCATAATGCTAACTGCTAACACTAGTTTTAATGGACACACCTAAATTCCCACATTCATGACAAAAAAACATGGCAATATGCAAGGCGTTGCCACGGCAAGAGTATCTCTTAGAAGCTCTTATTGCTGCTACAAGTTACACTAATGAATGTCATCACTTTCAGAGGTACTGTATCATGCAACTGCACTTAATATTTCATAGAGTTCACAGCACTTTCATTGTGGATGGGCATCATGTAGATAAGGGCACCATGAAAGACATTGTGGTCATGTGTTGGCCTTATCTACAAGCCCACTGGAGTCATGAAGTAATTATTCCAGTGAATACCAATGAATGAGTGGCTTTACATATGCTATCTACAGCGACTCATCAGTGACCACTGAGGACAGAGAAGGACTATCTCAGACATCTGCCTCAGGAATGTTCCATCAGTTTCTCAATGACATGATAGTACATGTGGGTGACCATATCTGGTCTCCCTGTACCAAAGTGGAAAAGTCACAATGGACTTCTGTGATATAGCCCATTTTCCTGATGGTGTGGGAAATTAGAAAGGATGTACAGGAACAGGAAAAGGTATCACACCATTACCTGCCTGGATGTCTGAAACATATAGGATATCATCTACAATGTGTCTGAAGGTTACTCAGGCAATTATCTTCACTCCAGCATATAGCACACCTGTGAATTATACCAAGAGTTTGCAAGGGGTGACTTCTACAAGGCAAATCTTATTGGTGATGATGGACATGCCTGGGAACCCTGGTTGATGACACCTATGAGAAATACACATAATAAGTCCCATATGCAAAACTATGGAATGAGTTATCATGGAAATGATAAGCAATGCACAGGAACCCTTCAGATATCGGATCCAACCCAGTTTGGATTCAAGGACAGGCTATGCCTACTCAGCCTGATGGACTTCTTCAAGAAGCTCACTAAAGAAAAAGACAAGGCCAAAATTGTACATGCTTCCGACCTGGACCGAGCCAAAGTATTCAATACAGTACCCCCCTCAGACACTGTAGACAAACTCATGAAATTAGGTATAAGTCACTATGTCACCCACCGGATAGCCAGCTGGCTTATAGATATGAACCAAGAAGTTAGGATAGGGGAGTCTACCTCCACAAAAAAAAAACAGTCACTAGTGGAGTCCCTTGAGGCTTAGTGCTGGGATTTCTCCTTTCTGGCATCTCCTTCTATGAAATCAAAGCTAGAGTCAAGAACCTCTGTCTGATCAAGTTTATAGATGATTGCAAACTAGGTACAGTCAAAGAATCCCCCAAACACACAAATACCCTCCAAGAAGGTCTGAAACTGACTGATGAATGGTGCCAGAGCCACAATATAAAACTCAATAAAAAGAAATACATAACACTATCCTTTGGGAAGCTGGCTAACCCTGGAAACTACTACAACAGCAATACACACCTAGGACTAGACCCAGTGGTCAGGGATTTGAGAATGCATGTAGGCAGTAACCTGTTTTTTGCCCATCATGTAACTATAATAGTAAGGAAATCATTCTATGTTGTGCAACTTTTAAACAAATGTACTACCTGTAGGTCTAAGGATGTCATTGTTCTGCAGTACTCAGTCCTCATCAGTCCAGTCATAAAGTACAATGCCCCATTTCTTTATGTACCTGACCAGGCATATGCAACAACTGGAGCATCCATAGATGTTCCTCATAAAAATAATACAGGGCATAAAGAAAATGTCCTACACAGATTTCTCAAAGCCCTATCCCTGAAATTATTCTCCTATGACCTGCTTAGAGACGATCTATGCCTGAGTTACAAAACATCCGCTGATCCCAATATGATCCACAAAAAAATGCATCAGAATTATCCTATCTGAGGACTAAAACTTCATCTGCAGCATAAATAGGACATGTTGGAGGGTCAGGAATGTGACTTACCCACTACCCTTGTCTGGATTAGGCTTCTCATCCATGTGAAACAGAGTTCTTCCCAAGCCCAATTCTAATGTAACTTGGACCAGTCTGACACCTGTGTCTCTAGTAAAACGAGGAAGCTTGTTAATGCTTGAGTACCTATGCACAAACCTAAATATACCTGATAACATAACCCTAGTGTATCAACATTTGTCAGATACCTTTGGGAAGCATGGTTAGACTTAAAAAGGGGAATGCTTGCCCAGTAATCACCTATGGAGCAGACAGAGCAGGGATACAGTTATGCCCTATTACAAACAAGGATCATTGTGTGTCATGTGTTTGGGCTCCAGTAAGCATGTTTTCACAGTCAGAATTAATCTGGTAGTGCCTTCAATATGGTCCTGGCACGTGTGCAAAATTATTTTCAATATGTGCAACATTAAACAATGTTATACTTAGAAGGCAATCACAGGAGGTAGGGCAATTGCAGGAAGAGCATATCATACTTAGAATCCAATCACACCAAGCAGAGAAGGCTGGAGGCTGAGCCAGATTAGGGGTCAGTGGGAATAATGCTAGATGGAGCCATATGCAGTATGCCATGACCCTGGTTAAAGTGAGCACACATAGCTTCAGCCTATAGTAAAGCACAGACGCTACAGTAAAAGTGATGTATGCAAATCCAGCATCAGGCTATGCTTACCCATGCATAAGCTGAACACACTCTGTATCAGACATAAGTAATTCAAGTAACAATATACAAAGGCACGGCACAGTTATCATCATTTGCACAAGTGGGGGGATGTGGATGCATCTCACAGGGAAATGTATGAGTGCTGTTTACATTTAAAAGTAAGACTGCACTTGTTGGTAGTGGCTTTGAATGCATGGGTAGTGGGGGACTAATGTAAAAGAGGACTGAGGTTATAATATACTCAGACTAGAAAGAACCAACAAAAAAGCAGATGGAGTTTCTATTTTCTACAGAAATATTTTAGATCTCTCCTCTTAACATGATACTATATGTACATTCAGCAATGCTAAACTTCTCATCTCACTCCTCAAACTGAATAGCTGCAAATCTCTAAACATCATAGGTATATACTGCACATACCACCTGGAACCAGCATTCCCATCCTGGAGGACATACACTCCTAGATCTGGCCAACACAAGACTGGAAACCATCTTGCTGGGAGATGTTAACATACACTGACAAAAGATTGCCCTAGAAAATCCATTAACTCATTCACTCCAATAAAGCTCAAGAAGTTTACAAGGAAACTTCCAATGGGTAGAGCCTAAGCCTTTTGACAGAATCAAATTATGTCCTCACATTTCAAACAAATGGTCATATTTCTGGAACCATAAGGGTTATGAAATAAGTATAAATGGCAAACTCTTCAGCACAAACTATTTTTATAGTGCTAGTATTCTTTAGGTTCTAGAGCTTAAACCCAGTAACTATTACATTGTCATATGTTGTAAACAACTTACAATATCTCAGCAAACACTCAAGTTGCATACATACTGTCAGTAGCATTTTATTCATCTACCTAATAGCTTTCATGTGAGGCTAAGGAGTTTGGTCTATGTTACTTGGTGGTTGAGATATTTATAAAAATGTGAAAATTATATCTATATAAATCAATATCATAAAAACAACAGTTAATATCTACTTATCTGCACTAGGCAGAGGTCAAATATTAATATAGATGAGTTTGCCATTGTTGTAAGCTTTAAGATGAAATATTTTAAAACATTGCACATAGCATGGTTTTGGAATTATTGATGGAAATATGACTAAACAATATTTGATGCCTAGAGGCATCGATAGGAATTAATTCCAGGTGCATCTGGAGGCCTCACTCGGATATAATGAGTTAAATTCAGTTAAACTAGAAGGTTTCAATCAATTGATCAAGACTCCAACTAGAATTAACAAGGCCTAATCTAAAGACTCCATCCTTTACTGGATTCTAACATCCACCTCAAACAATGTTGCCACAACTGGCACCTTACCCTATAGCTTAATTGATCACCATCTAAGCTACATAATTACACATCCTAAGCAGACCACAAGGTTTGTCACTATAACACAGTCAGAAACCCTCTATAACTTGAATAAAGAAAAGTTTACTTCCAACTTGTTAAAGATCAATGAGACTCCACTTAAAATTCTTCCCCTTAATGAATATTCTGGCACAGCAAGCTCTATTAAGAACAAAAAGAGTTAAAAACATGCCAGCTTTTTGGTTAACTAAAAACAAAACAAAGCAACACAGAGATACGCTTGGAGGTCATGGCTAAAAAAACAAGCCTCAAACATCCCTGAAATGGTATAGGCAGTTAATGAGCCATACAATGCATAAAACAGAAGAAAAAAAATAGTACAGCAACACCCAAAATCTGCCATCAAGCAATCCAAAAACCTTCTGGAAATCCATAACTATATTGCTCAATGCAGGAAGGTCAACCAAGTCCAGCCCATACCCAACCGATTTCTCGCAAATCATTGTTTCACAGTTTAACTCACATTTTATAAATACAGTAACTTCCCTCCACAAAACAAAACTACTACAAACCAATCATCACACACCCATCACTGAAGTCACAACAGACCTTCATAATCACTCCAGTACCAACATCTACAATTAAAAAAATACCTACACACCCTTAAGACAAGAACCACTGCCCCTGACCAACTTCCATCTGAATACCTTAAATTCACTGCTGATAGCTTGCATATCCTGTCTCAGTTCTAATAAACCACTCTATCTAAAAACATATGCCCTCACCTTATGGAAAGAATCCAATATAATACCCCTCCATTAAGCCGGCTCATTAACTGATCTTACAAACTCTAGACTAATCGCCATTCCCTCACCCTTAGCCAAAATCTTGGAAAGATGTGTTCACTCTCTACTTACTACATATATTACTTCTCATAACCTCCTCTCTCCTTCACAGTGTGATTATAGACCCAATCACTGTGCAACTACTGCCCTCCTAAGGTTCACAGATGTAATAAATCTCAATAGAAATGTAATTCTTCAAATTTCAGCCCTATTTCTGGATCTTCCCAAAGCATTCAATACAGCCAATCATCAAATTATTTTCCTATATCACCCTCTTCACTTACCTGGTTTCTTAGTTCCTCACTAATGGGTCTGAAGCAGTAAAACAGCAAGTTGATTTCTCCTCTTTCCGGCCTATATCCCACAAGGCTCATCCTAGGACTTCTGCTGTTTAATTTATTTATCAACAACCTAAAGAGAGCAGCCAAAGAGGCCACCATAGTACAATGCATTTGGCAACTCTGCTCTAGTATGTGCTATTAGGAGTCTACCTATGCTCCAAACACTCACCTAGAAATGTTTGATAAATCACTATTCCTGAATACAAAAAAAATAAATAAATAAACCACTATTTATCACAATTCTGTATCTTCTCCCCAATAAATAAATAAATAAAAATAAAACTATCTTTAATATACTGTCATGCAAGAAGGCCAATATAGAACTGGTATCCCACACCAAACTAATAGGTATGATTATATGCATCCACCTGAAATGTGATCTCCACCTTCAGCAAGCCGTAAAGAAAACACTCCAAAAGTCAGGCTACCTCTTTAGTGTAAAACCCTATCTTAGAACCTCAGCCTGGTATGTATAGACAACAACAACTCAGATACACTACCTTACTGACTCTGCTAGCTGTTTTCTTTTCTACTCCACATCCTATTATATGCCTCTCCTATCCTAACCAAGCTCAACTCCTCCCTGTCATCTAAATTAGAATGATGCTACAATAAAGTAGCCAAACTCACAACCAAAGAACAATGTAGATCACATAACTGCCTCTTTCTAAAACAACTAAACTGGTTTGAACTAAATAATTCTCTGTTATGCTTACAATCAATTATAACTACTGCACAGCCCTAAAAAATTCCCATCTCTGCAATCCATCATTCAAACTTATACTACAAGGAGACCTGTATACTCTACTAAGAAATCATGATTCTTCATAACTAAACCGAGCATAAACACAGGATACTACCTGCATTCGCACATCTACTCTACTTAAGAGCAGTTTGCAAACTGAAAGAGTTTAAATACCAACTGAAGCAACACCTGATATATAAATGGCTCTGCACCTGCCCTCTCCCCTAGTTAAACGGGTACTAATATAGCTATATGACTTCATGCCATATTCTGTGCTGTATGAAACGTAATGCACTATTATCACAACTATACACTCCTCTGTTATCTCATCTCCTTTATCGTCTTAGCTCCTTATTACCTACTTCCTTTCTTTGGGCTGCTCCAACTATTTATCTTATCTTCCTATGATTTAGATTATAAACACTTTAAAGTAACACGTTTTCTTATGTAAAACCTGACAATCTGTGTCCACACTGATGATATTGTATTGCATGTACCTCCCTGTATTTAAAAAATATATATATTCATATACAACCCATGTAACTGTTATTTTTAATCAAAACTGTTTTTAAATGATGTAATTAATGTCAAGAATATCTGAATAATGGAGCTGCTGCTTATTTATGAAACTGGTTGTAAATGATGAAACAATGCAAATGACCTGCATGATGTTTGTATAATTGAGCGTTTCTCCCCTGGCAACTTCTGAAAAAGGGCACTGCTCAGTCAGACTTTCTCAGTAAACAAATGGTAATAAATAAGTAAATAAATACATACATACATGCATACATACATACATATATACATACATACATGCATAGATACATACAGGACTTTGTGAAGGGCCAGTGTCACTGAAAGTCTGTGTATGTGAAGCACTGAAGGATATGGAAGTATGACAGTGTGTCTGCTTGGGCACAGCCTCAACAGTAGCTGCATTACTGTGGCTTGATCAACTGGACAGGTCCAGGGCAGGCATGGCAGAGAAGTGAGGATCCCATGCATGCACCACAAATGAAAGCTGTCTTAGCCAGGAGTTGCATTGGTTGTAATCTGGCCTTGGTTAGATATTGACATGTGGAGTGACTGCGAAATATGTCAATTACCAGATGTGCAGCTTATACAACTGCCACAACACCTGGGATGTCCTGTCCTGGCCATAATCACCCCTCACAACAGATGTAGTCATGGAAATGCTTGTACTGCATGACTGTAATATAATTTGTCCGCAACCATGAGAGCCAACACTCATAGAGTTGGGTGTAGAACAGCTTGGACAACTGCCTGATGCATGACAGGCAAGCATGACAGGATATGATACTTTCTAGTATGCGATTTAATTTGCAAAAACTACCACACATACTGGATATGCACTCCCAAAGGTCACCTTACAAACTTTGCAATAGCCTTACTAACTCTGAAATGGCTGTGGTGGTACTAGTCTGTGCCTCCATGATTGGCCTGCCAATACATTGAGTCACAGCCATTGACACAGCAATTTTAGGAGGAGGGTGGTAACCATGTCTCCAAAGAGCATGAATTACTCACCCACCAGTGTGTATTCCCACTGAGTAAGGTTACTGGCAGATTCTGAAAAATGCCCAGTGGGGGGGGGAACTACACTTCCCTGACTGCAAGTGACCTCAGTAACCTTTTCTCTCTGTGTGGTCATTTTCCACTGAGTGTTCACATGCACAGAGGCTGTGTCTGTGGTCTGTATGAGGGATGAGGCGGTCACATTTCCTGTGTCCTACTCATACACTGTACTCGCTGACCATGCCAGCTCATCCCTATTATCATTATCACTAGCATCATGAGGTGGAAGATTCTCCAATATCAGACTGTGGCAATTCCACAGTGATGGCGCAAGACAATGACCCATCTATGAGCACAGCAAAGCACAATACCCTATGTAAGTATAATCCAGCACCAGAAGCATGCACTAAAGCTGGAAGTAATAAAACTGGTCTTTACAAACCAAACATTTAAATAATATATCTTATTCAGATGATCATGCAGGTCGATTAGCTGACATTCTTGTATAACTCAAAGCAGATAGCTTTTCTAAGTTGTGCCGTGAGTAATGGGACAAGTGGAAGTTAAATGTGTTGTTATACAGGAAAAAACGCATTATACAGAATGTATAACATATGTTATACAGAATATCCCTCTCCAATGGATATTCATTTGACCTTGTGAAGATGTCACAGATTTTGACAGAGACCAGAAACTCCTTCATTTCCATCAGAGGTGGCTCAACTAATTGTCCACCTCCTACTGACTTACATGAAAAACATCTTTTTTTCTGTTACACAAGTAATATTGGTGGCCCTGTGATGGAACATTTCATAAGTACAGTCCTGGCCATAGACCGAATTAATGTCCACCACAAGTTCTTTCCATTCACAGTGTTGGTAGGATTGGTCAGTAGCATTTTGGCCAAATAAGATCTGGGCATGGAGTTAGTGGTCCTGAAATAGCACCTCACTATCTCCTTCAGAGAATTTTGTTTTGTCAGTATCTTTTTTGTTTCTTATTGCACTGTAGGTACTAAAAACACTAGCGCCAACATCTTCGTCTAGACTACCCCAATCAACCCCTTAATGCACTGTTGTCCCACCTGTGCATATAACATGCTACTGGCATGTCTGACAGCCATTTTTGCCTCTTTAGACAGTTTACCCAATGTCGGGCCCATACCATTACTGACAAAATGTCACCACACTCCAACAGTTATAACATTTCCACTCACCAAGATGACATGACTTTTCCTTACATTGTTAAAAAGACTTTTGCGTGTGTGCTATTTTTGAAAGTTATACAAGTGGCAAATTACTTGAAACAAAATGCTACTAGAAGGCCATCCTGATTGTCTTTACATGTAATCTGAGTACTTGCTGCTGGTTGTATTTCCTATTAAGCTTAACAATCATTCAGCAAAACAATTGTCTTAAAATTGTACTTTCACTCTTCCCTACCTATTCAATAGCTCAGTAATTCAGTAATTCAGTAATGCAATGCATGGAATAGGATGATTATGCTCCAATATTCAGAAAAAGACAAACCAGATAAGTGCCAGAGTGGCACAAGACCTAACCTTTACAAATGTTAAGCACCCCCTGCTTAAGTTGGCAAGGTCAGTTCTAGTGCAAGGCAGTAAAAACTGACCAGCAAATGACAGCAGCAGAAAAATATTTGTTTTTGCCTGCTATCCATACTAGTAATTTCTCCCTAACTTCCTCTAAATATTTTGAAAGTTGCTAGAATAAAAGGATACCTTAGCATGCATTTTCTAAAGGATGCAAACTTGGAAACTCAAATGTATGTCATTATTAAGTGACTTCAGTCCTCAGTGGTTTGTCCAAAAAACACTGATTGCATGAGAAAAAGATAAAAAATATAAAGCAATAATCTGGATGTTCTGCAAAAATATACACAGTTCAGAGGCATGAAAGAAGTATAAATACAATGGACTACATTACACTGCCTTTCTGACATCTGAGTGTTTTATGGCTTTGAATGCCAGCCAAACACTTAGCACTATTTTTTTACTGTAAATAGTAGTACATGGAGCAGATAAAGCTCCATGCACTACAAAGAATTGTGATCATGTCACCAATCATAATTATGTGCTTGATGTCACATGCGCACTCAAGTCTCTCAGCAACAGGTACTGTTATGACTCTGTCAAAGTCCATGTTGGCATGAATGACTTCAGATGTACCTCCCTGGACTATATGAAGAGAGACATGATTGAGATCGCTGACTATGTGTCCCAGGCAGGTATGTCCCTAGCCTTAAGAAGCATTCTGCCATCACCCAGAATGATGCCTCAATGCAAACAGAAAATGATTGACTTTAACAATTGGCTTAGTTTCTGTTGTCATTCCACGGGGATCCAGTACCTGACAGTCTGGGAAGATATGATCGACAGACCAAGATGCTTTGTCAGAGATGGCCTGCATCAGTCTCACCTGGGCTTCAGGCTTCTGGCAAATGCTCCTGCCTCCCCCATAGTACCTTTTTTAGGAAAAGTGATGAGGTTAAAACTACCAATGTAAAAATTTCAACAAAACACACATTAAAGGTTATGCTGCTAAATGCTAGGAGTCTAAATGTGAAACTGCACTCATTGCAAGCATTCTTAACCCTGGAAATGCTGACATCTTTGCAGACACAGAAACCTGGTTCAAAGCTGCAGAAAGCACCCCAGCCTTAATTGGCTACTCATCCTATCATACATTCAGACCCCAAACTGTGGGCAGTAAAGTCAAAGGAGGTGGAGTTTCAATATACATTAAAGATATACATACCTCCAAGCTGGTCAAACAGTATGACACTCCAGGTGCAGTTAACCATTGGCAAGACCCCTATTCAAATCATAGCTAGCTACTGGCCCCCAAATCTGACTCAAGATGCCTAGTCTGTCTATTTGGACCTGTTCAAATCTATCGAAATTCACCCTTTACCCTGATTCTGGGCGACTTTAACTACCCAAACATAGAATGGAAGAACTACTCATGCCAGAACACAAATGTCCAGAAATTCTACAATTTAGTCAGTGCAAATGCCTTAGAACAGCTAGTCGATACCCCCACAAGAGGTGATAATATCTTGCACTTGGTAATAACCAACATGAGTAACCATGGCAGCATCCCTATAGTATCATCCACCCTGGTAAGATCTGACCCTAAAGTGGTCACATTCGAAGTCACCATCTTACCCAACCCCCTCTAGCTAGGTTCAGACATAAACATTTCTCCAAAGCTGATTACAGCCTCTTGAGTAATGGTATAAACAGCTTCATAGCCCCCTCCCCCTCTGTAGGAACTGGCACCAACATCCAAAACTACAGCAAAGCACTATACTAGCATTTATATAGATGCATGATATCAGGAATACCCAACAGGGCTAAATCATCCTCTGCAAGGAAGAGTAAACCTGCCTGGTGAACATCTGCAATAAATAAACTCTATAACAAAAGGAAAAAAAAATTACTGTCCAAGATCAAGAAGGAGCAATGTCTCCTTAATCTGAAAAAGTAAATAAGAGCTATCATGAAATCTTACAAAGCAAACTTTGAGTCCATATTGGTCACATCTACTACAGACAATCATAAGGCCTTCTTTACATATGTCAGCAACCTCAAATAAAGCACCCAGATCTGTTCAGAACTGGTGGTCAAGGACACCGCATATACAAATGCCGTAGATCTAACAAACTTGCTGGCTGACAGGTTCAGTGAAGACTTCACCCCTCTGCCCCCCCCATCAGTAAATCAGGACATCCCCAGTATCTGCCCCCTTCCCCTTATATCGAGGAAACAGGTCATCACTGCTCTCTCAATGGCAAAAAAGTCAGCCTCAGTGAGACCCGATTACATCCCAGGCTGCATCCTATGTGAACTCAGGCAGGAACTTGCAGCACCATTAGGCACCCTATTCAACCAAAGCCTGAGTACCGGCTTCATCCCAGTCAAGTGGAGGACAGCCACTGTCATCCCTTTGCATAAAGGTGCAGCATCCACTGATCCAGGAAGTTATAGACCCATCAGCCTAACTAGCCTGATCTGCAAGACCATGGAATGGATTATCATGGACCTCATTAACAAGAACATTAGCAACCTCAAAACACTCGATCCCACACAGTTTGGCTTCATCAAGGGGAGGTCATGTCTGCTAAATTTGGTTGACTTCTTTGAGACAGTCACCAAATCCATGGACGAGGGGAAGACTTTTCACACCACCATCCTTGACCTGGTCAAAGCCTTTGACACTATTCCCCACTCTGGCAAACATGGCCTCAAGCTAAATAGCAAAAAATGCATCATCATCATTACCCGCTTTGGGGAGAGTGATGTCCCCACAAATTATCACATTAATAACAACGTCCTAAGCACGCAATCAGTCATGAGGGATTTGGGCATCCAGGTTGATAGTGACCTGACTTTTGGCCACCATGTTGCTTCCATAGCACGGAAACCCTTCTACATGGCCAACCTTATAAGTAAGGGTATCTCATCCAGGGACAAGGAAGTCATAAGATCCCTGTACTCTTCCCTTATAAGGCCCATTATTGAGTACAATGCCCCTTTTGGCATGTACCTCACAGAGCATATGCAGCAGCTAGAGAGACCAAAGAAGTTCCTCACCAAAAGACTCCAGGGCCTCAGACATCTACCATACACAGATAGGCTTAAAGCCATATCCCTCTATTCAGTTTCACACAGACTCCTCAGAGGTGACCTCTGTCTGGCATACAAGGCAAGCACAAACTCCACCCTAATGGGAATGCTGCATATCCATAAGTCAAGCTCCACTCAAGTAACTCATACACACAGCCTCAACCTGGTCTGTGACATCAACAGGACTTGTTGGCGGGCCAGATTTGTGTCACAGAGACTCCCCCCATCTATGGAATAGACTCTCTTTCCATGTCAAGCAGAGTGCCTCTTTACCCCTTTTTAAGTGCAACCTGGTTAACTGGATGGGAAACAGAAAATACACCCCTGGGATTCCAGCCATGTCCCTGCTGAACAAGGGCATTGGGTGCTGACTTGTATAAACATGGGCTAAACTCTTAGCTAGGCTTATAAGGGCCTCAGGGCCAGTAGCCTAGTAACCTCGTATGATCCTATAATCCTATGTGTTTCCAACATGGATGTAGGGTGTCTAGAGGTGGTGTTTAGGCCAATGAGGGCTCAACTAATTATTGGCTCTTGTTTTACTCAATTTCTAATTTACATTTACTGGCCAAATTTCATGTTGACTTCTACATGGCATTGTGCACACATCCTGACACATGAGGACAGTATTGTGTATGCATGGTTCATCCTGTAGTTTAGGTGGGTATATATAATTCAAAACCTAACCTAAAGGAAATGGAGTTACTGTACTCCATGCTATATTTGTGTGTGTGACGAGACAGTGCTGTATGCTTTAAACCTTACAGTCAAGAGTTCTGATATCAGAAGATTCTTGTGGTTCAACTTGCTCTTGTTCTCTACCAAGTTGCTATAGACTGTTATGACTCAAAGCATTTAGCCCTTCATAGAAACTTTTCAAAAAACACGGCAGTATATGTATGCAAACACTTATTTGATATATATATATATATATATATATATATATATATATATATATATATATATGGGTCCCCTTCAGTAGATCGAATGTTTACAAGTTCGAACCACATATGGCCGAGACCAACTTGTAAATGTTCAATCAGACTGAATGGAGATCTCTGTACAGTGCGGAAAGGGAAGATTTCTCATTTCCGCAATGTAGTGTGATCTTGGAGTTGGTATATTTAAGTAAGGGGGTGTGGGGGTGCAGGGGGGTGTAGCCCTCCTTCTATAGACATTTAGTTTTGTGTTTTGTTGTTTTATTTGTTTTTACTTCAGTGTTCGAACTTTTACGAGTTCGAACATATGGTCTCGGCCATATGTGGTTCGAACTTGTAAAAGGTTGATCTACTGAAGCAGATCAATATACACACACACACATATAGATATATATATATATATATATATATATATATATATATATATATATATATATATATGGGTCTACCTGAAAACACCGACACGCAAAAATACCAACGAGATAACCGACACCACAAAACCGAAAGTTTGAAAACACGAAACTTCACATGCCTGACAAACCACAGTCCTGACAAGCAACAAAACAAAACAAATACCTTTTCCGTAAAACACACACACAACACAAGCACACCAAAAACCTTACAAACTTACACTAAACCTTACATACACAACTATCTATGCACAAACCCTAACCCTAAAGTCTGTCACTATCGCACACTTACCTTACCCGCACCCTAACCCTAACTCACTTAACCCACCCCTAACCTTAAAGTCTGTCACTACTGCACACTTACCTTACCCACACCCTGACCCTAACATCCGTCACTATCACACACTTACCTTAACATGTCAGTGTTCTCAGCATCGGGATTTTCAATCGTCAGTCATCTCCATTGTCGATCTTCCAGTGCCGGTTATCTCGTTGTCGGCGTTGTCAGCGTCCGGTGTTTTCAGGTAGACCAATATATATATATATATATATATATATATATATATATATATATATATATATATATATATACATACATAGATATACAGTTTACCATCAAAATTTCGCAATTCAGTTAAGCAGACCTTGGAAGGTTGGAGGTTACTGCACCAAGGTTTCATAATGTCAATTTCTAAATGTCTGAATCCACAACAGTGAATGCACACTAGCATTTGCTGTTGCCAATTCTTCATTTTGAACGGAGATCGCACTAGATTGGTGATTGGGAAATTTACTCTTTCCCTCACTGTAGTGTGATCTCCGAGTTTCTATATATAATTAGCACCCTGCAAAATGTTAGTAGGACATAACCAGAAGTCCAGATAGGTTCGGTAAAGTCGACATTGCTGACTGTCGACTTTCGGAACTTACCATATTCGGTGTTGTGATCAATCGGAATTTGGATTTTACGATGTTTTAATTTGGGTAAGTAATTACTTGCAGAAGTGTGTTGCGATATTTTGATGGTAAACTTAGATATACATATGCATATATATCTATCAATATGTATATGCATTTATGTATGTATGTATTTATTTATTGTTTAAAGCAGGTCATAAACTTCAGCTGCAATAGTTGGATCAGAGAGCTTAGTTAAGTATAAACTGTCTGTTTCATCTGTTATACATAGGAAAGTGGGTAAAGAATCATTCTGTAAATACTGGACAAGGCTTTCAAAGTCGTTTGGATTCCTACTGTTTTTGTTTCTATACTCTGCATATCTTTTATTTAAGTTTCACACATAGAGGCTTTGATGTACTCTTTGCCTTAGTATCTGTTCATATCATTGGTTGTAATGCCTGCTACTTTGTTTTCACTTAACCAGTACAAGATGGATTCCAGTCTCAAGGATAACTTTTAATAGTTGAACTCTATGTGTCATGGATTATTCACATCATTTACTCTTCCACATGTTGCCTACCAAAAGACCTCTCCTAAATGCATAACTCCCACACAGCTCAAATGCTAGTCCCCATTTCCAAATCAAATATTTTCGAAAACTATATTGCTGATCTCATGTTCTATTTATACCTTGTAAGAAAATGAGAATTCATAATGCTGCATCGTGCATTTTCCTGACTTCACATGTACCCATTCTCAATTGTGTTTTGATATGCTCAAGACTGACATCCCTGGAAACCAGAAAAAGAATAAAACAAAAACAATGCAACAAAAATACTCCTCCAGCTGACACTGTGCCTGCACTTTCCTTTTTTCCTTAAGACTGCACCATGTTTCTCTGTGAAAGACTTAGGGATCAGTGAGCACAAGGTCAATTAAAGTTGTAAGAAAGTTTTATTCTGACAATGGCATTCTTCTTCTGGAAAATGTACCTAAGCCCCACCTCCCTTTTACCTTTATTAAATTTTGCAGAACTCGTTTCTGCAACTCTAATCATGATTTCTAGTTAACAGAAATAAATGTGGCACTGCTATGAGATAAGCCAGTAACTACTACTGATATAGACAGATCAGACTATAATGGTTTCATCAGACCTTCTTAGCATATCCAGGAAGCCTCTTTAATACAGGACAGAATTTGCATGTACCTTTTTTATTTGAAAAAAAAAAAAGTGGACCTTTGCATTTCCTACATTTGTAGATTATGTATGTCACCTGGAGAAGTTTAATACTCATGACCACCTCTTTAATAGCAAAGATATCATTTTATTAAATTTCTTGAATCTGTATGTTTGGCCAGAAGTATTTCACAAGTAATGAGTTCAATTAATTCTCTTTGTAAATTGATTCCCTCAGTCATACTTGCGTATTGAGTGATTCAGACCAAGTCATTTAACCAGTGTTCCACAGTCTTTCCTGAAGAGACTGGTAGTTTGTTTTATTCAGCTTACACTACTGATAAACGTATTAAATAAAATATGATCTAGAATGTTCATAGAATCTGTTAATACTTATCAAACATACTGAAATAAACCCAGGGATTCATTAACACCCCAGCACAGGCTGTACAGCCCATGCTAATAAGGCTTTGCTTATATAATGAGGTATTTTGTGATTCAAAGACAAATTGGCCATAATGAGGAAAGACCTGATTATCAGCTAATTTGAATGTATCTGAATTGTAATTAACTCCCTTGAAGTGCAGATCAGCACTTCCCCTGGTATTTGACTGGGACGGCTATATTGTATAAATGCATGCAACCTTCCCCCTTAGTCACTTTCCTCCACACACATGCACACAGTAAGCCACAAACACCACATTCTCCATTTCTATTCCTGTTGTCAGAACCTCCTCAGTGTCTCCTTTTCTCCTGGCCACACTTCATGGAGAATAAGAGTCTATAATGTCAGGCAGTCAAGTTACAATTCCTGGCCTTCCGTAAATTCATGCTCGGGCACAAACTGCTTATGAAGCTGAGAGGTATGCTTAACATTCCTGACCCTCACCCTTGTACGTCATAGCCTGTCACAGGCATTGCTGCTTGAGATCCTCAATATTTAGCAAAAAACTTCTGTTCTAACATCTCACGCATGATACTGCAATGGTTTAACATTTCAGGGCTGCAAATTTCAAATCTCTTTTCCCGTTTTTTTAAAGTATGCATGTATATTTTAAACAGATCACTGGTGTCTTGTGGGGGTATAGAGGACTAAGTTGTTTGTGGAGGTGGGAGTGTACAGGGTTTGAGATCTGCTTTCTGTCTTACAAGGCACATCATTTTTCCCAGGGGTTTAGTGGTTCCCTGCACATTTTATTAAAATATGTTCCTTCAAGGCATTCCATATTGAATATTTCTAGTATTCGTGTTCTCCCAGCCAGATCCACAAACTGTTTATGTGAGTAACTGCTCATGATTTTTCAAGTAATCCCTTATGTCCAACGTTGCTTCGAAATGCTAATCCTCATATGATTTAAGTGCCATTATCGCACAAAACCTTTCAAGTAATCCCTTATGTCTAGAATTCCTCACACATGCCAATCCTCATACGGGTTAAGTTTCATTATGGTACACACATTTCAAATAATCCCTGATAGTTAGTGGTTTCCACCATCCCTGTAGAAGAGTCATCCCTTGTGGTTAGTAGATTCACCCCATTCACTTAGTAGGTAATCCCTGGGGGCTAATAGTTCCCCCCACACAATGTCACAGACTCTGCTTATTAGTGGAAGGGGGTATGGAGCTATGACAGCCACCGCAATCCACCCTGACACAAATTCGCAGACACACACGCACACACACACACACACACACACACACACACACACACACACACACACAAAACGCACCTCAATTAACCCCTTCTTCTTTTACCCAGGCAGACACACTCAAACTCCCACTCACACACACACAGCCATGCAGCCACTAGTACACATTCATAAACATACTTGTTATCCCTACCTCACCACTGCAGTCCCCAGTACTTACCTCTTCCATGATGGCTAAACATGGCTTTTTTGCCATGTTCATTACTGTGAAATGGGAGGAGCAGCCATGCTAGTCTATACAAGTGCACAATTTCATTAATCACTTAATGCATAGATGCCTAACCTGAGACAGCTCCGGGGGGGATATTACATGGCTAATTACAGTGCTGCATTTCTTCATGCAAAGGAATTGTGACAAGTCTGACTCTGCATCTAAAATGGTTACCATGAGGTGTACACACTGTGTTCATAGGTTCATAGATTAGTACTAGGCTAACTGCCCTTGTGGGCCATTTTAAGCCTAGCCAATTATCCCATGTGAGAATCAAATCCTGCACCTTGTGTATGTAAGGTAAACACCTTAACCATTATGCCAACCTCCCACCTAAAGAACCATCTGCCCGAAGACAGACTTGAACCCTGGATCCTCAGATTGAAAGTCTGATGCTGTACAGACTGAGCTATCTGGGCTTCAAATAACTCAAATACAAAAGAGAAAGAGAACACCCATGCCTGGTTCCTCTATTCAGACACAACTTATCACAGAGGAACCCTCCCACATTGAATTTTGCCTCCAATCACTCATATATTGTCCTAATTAACCTTATTATTGTATCAGGAAATGCAAATACTTCCATTGTCCTACTCGTAAAATCCCAGCTTACTCTGTCAAATGTTCAGTTCCTGGCAACAACAGCAGTATTTTCTTGCATTCTGCTTCCCTCTGGATTATCATTGGTTATTAATGTTATCATTGTTCTATTAATGTTGTCAAATGTTTGCCTTTCCTCAACAAAACCACATTGATCCATATCTATCAATTTTGGCAATACCTCTGCCATTCTTTTAATCATTACTGACATAAACAATTTATAATAATGGTTTAAAATTGAAATAGACTTATTTAAAGCAGGTCTATGTCACTTCTTCAAATGCTTAAAATTTTGAACGTTACACGGTTGAGACCAAACGTTCGAAATTTCAAGCGTTCGAATATTGACTTTCAACAGCGCCATACGGTGCAGATAGGGAGAATTTCCCTTTTCTGCACTGAAGTGCGGTCTCAGAGTTGACATATTTAAGTAGGGGGGTGTGGGGGGAGCAATGAGTTTTTCTTGTTTCATTTTTTTTAATTTAATATTCGAACATCCAAATGTCGAACATTTGGTCTTGACCATGTAGGGTTCGACATTTTGAATGTTTGAATATTTAACTTAGACCCTTTAAAGCTACATCTGATGGGTCTTTACCATTACAGTCACCAAAGATTTTTTCCAGGATGTTGGTGCACTGCTTCCCCTCCTTTTAAAATACTGTTAAACAAAACCTTCTACAACTTTAAAATGTTCTTCCCTCCTAACTTCCAAACTTGCACTGGAATACCGTCCATTCTTGGGACCTCCTTGCAGAATGGTTATACATCAACATTTCTGTCTCATCTCTTCTTATTGTAACTAATTATTGAGCCTCATCTACCGCTAACCTTGGCATATTTAAGTCTTCCATAAATATTTCCATTTATACTTTTTCTTGATTTTCTTATTTTTCTGCTTTCTACAAATTTTCATAAAATTTATGAAATATCTCTACTATCTCTACAGGATCACTGCTTATTTTTCTTGTTACAGGCTCCATAAGTTTGACAACAACCCTTTCTACTTTCTGCTGCTAAGGCATTGTGCCAAAAGCTTTTATGCTCTGGAATTATTATCAAACAAAAGTTTGCAAACAGCAATCTTTCTAAATATATGCATATTATCCAGGTACTCCCTTATTTCTCTTTAGGACTCTGAAATTGTGCCTCTTCTTGTCTGTGAGATTACCTTTATTCTGTAATACTTAACCTTTGCCAGGCCCTCTAAATAATTCTTTTTACTTCTTAACCATATCTTTTATTGCTTTTCTTTTATTTCTACCATACTTTAAAATCCAGTTTCATTTTACCCCACTCACTATCTATAACTTCTCGAGTACTTTCCATCTTCCGTAATAACTCCCAGATAATTTCCATTTTCCTTTCCTTGAATTCCCCTTTTTTAACATGTAGGTGGGGAAGTACCCCTGTCTCATCTTTACTTTACCCTGCATTTTTATCTTAGTAATTATTGCTGCATGATCAGAAATAGCTATTGGATATGTCTCAAAATTCTCAATTAAATGCACATGTTCATGTGAAATATAATTTATTTCTTCTGTAGCCCAATTATTGTACCTTGGGGAGTACTATGTAAATTCTCTCAGAGCTCCTACTACTGAATTATCATCGTCCATACTAATTAATTTCATAAATTTCTTCAGAAATCTACCCTTGTTTATTATATTTCCTTTCTATGCCTTCCAGATAAATTTTCATCATTGCAAATCAAATTCTAATACCATCTATAAGTAATATTTCCTAATGAAAGATGATTATTTCTCAAATCTTTTTTATGTTCCATAATAGTAGTTTTAAGTGGAATATAAATACATGACAGCATAATCCTTGCCCCTTGTTAGTAGCCTCTTACTACCACAAATCTGTCTTTATTATCTGTTTTCCTCTTCAATCACTGCTGGAGCTCCTGTAGCAATTAATATAAGTACTCCTCATCATAGGAATCTTTATGAATTCTGCCCAATTGTTTCCATCATTTGTCTCCTCTCTTCTGTGACATTGACTGCATACCTATCATTTGTCACATATGACCTCATTTTACATTATTAAACTATTCTATACTATATGTCAAAGATATTATTTTACATTTTCTGTTTGGATCATGACTGAACCACTGTTTCATAATAATTTTGATTATTTATATTCCGTAGATGTCTTTATCATTATTGCATTTGATTCAAGAACAATTTTGTACTTTCATTCTTATGTCTGATTATGTGCTACAGATTTTAATCACTTCCTAGAAATTATAACTCACATTTTCATGAACGGATGTAGAGATGTAGGATGATTTTACGGATGTGTTTTTTGCAGAGGGACAAGCACTCCCACATCCCCTGAACTTATATATACCAACTCCATGGTCACACCCACTGGAAGAGATGGGATATTCCCCCAAAAAGGAATCCCTACCAGCACAGCTTACCAGCAGTAATTTCCATTGTAAGAACTCCATTAGTTGATGGGTTGAACCTCGGGTGACAGAAGCTGGAGTGTACAGTCTTTGTCTACTAGTAGGGTAAAGCTGGATACCAGGTGTTGTTTAATCCACTAATGTACACCATTCTTTCATCCTTCTAGTTTTATCTCTATAATTTATTTTTGATTTTTTCCTTTTCATCTCATTCATCACAAACAATATCATAGAGTTATGTACAGCTAAACAATTACACCTTTTACTGCATACTCTGATTTATCATCCAGAATTGAAGTTACTAAACCAGGAAATGGAAAAAGACCAAACAGACAAATTCAGCGCACCTGCAGAAGAATGTAAGTCCACTCCAATACTGTAAGACCAATAAGTCCTTTAATGTGGCAGAAAAATAAAAAATGTTTTAAAAATATACAAAATATACTGTAAAACAAAGTGATTTTTGTCCCACCTGGTTGTGAGACTTCTTCAGGTAAAATCATTTACTGAAACCAGTACATTTAAAGACAGTCCACAATTTGTCAGAATTGAAATTAGCCAAACGTAAGCTCCTTCACCCTACAAGCCTTTCATTTGAAAAACAATAATTTTACACCCACCTCCTAGTTAGCCCAATGTAACTCCTTCACCCATTTTACTCCTTACAACCCTTTCATTTGAAAAACAATTTTACTTCATCCACTTTCCTTAACAGAGCATTTTATATATATCTAACTCCATCTTTTCTGCAGTGTTCCACATTTTTACTTCACTCCATCAATAACATCAAGATGTGGCCTACAACATTAAATTTCCCTTTCTCTGACAATCAACTCCTCCAACTTTGCATCATTCTCTATTACATTCCTTAAGACCTAATGAACCCTTAACTATCCAATTAGTCATTTCTCTGTATACCCATGATTCTACCACTCCATTGTTCCACCTTTGTATTATCATTATATTTTAACCCAGACCCCGCCATTAAACTCTGCACTCTCATTTCTCTTTTCACCCGTTTCACTCTATCTCAACACTGCACAAACAAAATACCCAAGATTTTCCTCCTTTTCTCATAAGCATTTGTCCAAATCTCAAGGGCCCTGTACCAGGGCTTATGAACCTTGCAATGCATGCACTACATATGCAGTTGGTCTGCCTGTTCTCAAACAATTCTGCAACAGTTAACATCTGGCCACCAGCCCTTTTTCTTAACCATAAGTGGTGCTCTGTGCCACCTATGTGAAAAAAAAAACAGTGCACGTCCCCCACTGTTTGACAGTTAGCAGCATGTCTTGTTTCTCCCAAAATATCCTCACAAAGAGATCCTCATCCCATATATTCCTATCTTAAACCATTGGTTTATTTACTGTCCTGTTCCACCCCCTATCATTGATCACACAAATGACTAATAAATCACTTTTACCCTACTCTTTCAATATTTCCCATCCCTTTGTTTCTGTCTGCAGCTCATTTCTGCCTGGTTTTGCCCTTACTCCTCTTCTCTTGCATTTCTGCTTAAACTAGTTTCATCAATCCATTGACGAAAAGCAAAACCCCTTCCTTATGCTGTATATTTTTCTCATCTCCTCAAACACCTTACATTCCAAGTGTCATGCATTTCACTATGCTTCTGTACATTTCTCATCCATTGCACCCCCAGATAATGTAACATAAAAAGCTTTCTCCTCCACACTCCACTTCTTTGCTCTGTCTCTGAGCATAAGCATCAGGCATAAGGCTATAGCCAAACATCTCAGCAAGAGATCTTATCACTATATCACACTCTCTTTTCTGTCCAGATGCTTAATTACTACCTCATTTGTAGCTGTTTCAGTTACTCATAATTCCTCTTGGAACTTCCAGTTCTCTTGCTTACCACCTATCCCACATGAGATCCCCTTTCTCAAAACATCTAAATATTTGTTCCAGCTTAATTACTGTAACAGTTTTTTTGTAAATCCTGCAATCCTTTTTCCTTCAGTCTAATCCTTACTTGCCCTCCTATATATATATATATATATATATATATATATATATATATATATATATATATAAACACTTTATAAACTCGAATTACTGAAATGTCGAATTTCAGTATCTCGAGACTATAAAGCCGAATGTTAAAAATAGCGAAGGGTCATAATCGCGAACTGGAATATATGTCGAATTTGCGGTTATGACCTTACGCTGCGTAATGTCCGGGGTTGTGTTTTGATGGTGCGCGGTGCCGTGTGTGGATGTAGGTGTTATGTCAGGTAAGTGTTTTCTAAGGGTTTTGAGTGTGAGTTAGAGTGTGTGTGAGTGTGCTGATGTGTTTGATGTGTGTGTGAAGGGTCAGAGAATGTGCGTGTGTGAGTTGGCTTTTGTTTTGTGTTTGTGCGATCTCGGAGTTAGTATATATAAAGGGGGGTGTGGGGGACGCAGCCCCCTGCTTATGTGTGTATGAGTTGTGTGTGTGTGTAGTTTTGTTGGTTTATGTTGTAATGTGGGTGTTGTGGTGTATGTGTAGTATAGTGTGTGCGGTGTTTTCGGTGTTGTGAATTTCACGTTTTTTTTGTGTCGGTGTTTTGTGGATTCGGTTTTATAGTCTCGAGATACTGAAATTCGATATTTCAGTATTTTGAGGTTATAAAGTGAATCTATATATATATATATATATATATATATATATATATATATATATATATATATATATATATATGTTACAAATGACAGGATCTCTGGTCTAATCATTTCTACTCCCTTTAAAGTACTGACCCTGATTGACCATTTATCCAGAACCTTACTAACTTTTTCTTTAATTTTCTCTCAAACAGTATCTACCAAACCATATCCCTTTATCCCTAGATACTTATCCCCTCTGATCATGGCTACCCCACTCCCTGTATCTGAACTACCACTGACTTCTCAGGATGAAATGTTCTCCTTGTTTCAGCTGATACAGAAAATCTCATTAATGTATCCAGAAACGTAAGAGTTTTGGATGTTTTTGACCCTCATTATTGAACTTTTTGGTAGCCATGAGAATAGTTAAGGTAATTATTGTTTTTCGCCACTCCCTGTATTTGTGCTTTACTAAATGCCACCGCTAACACTTCTAACGCATCATCATTTCATACTGACCCACCACAACAGGAAGACTTTCAGCTACGAAAATAAGAATGTGATTTGACTTTTCTCTGGTCATTTGTAGTGTACTGCTTTATAATGAAGCAGAGTACACTCTGAGCGGCATAACATGAAATGCATGTTCACAGATACTTGCTAGCCATCCATTTAAATTGGCAAATACACTGATAAATAGATGGACAGTAGATAGACAGAACTTGTTTACAGCTTAAATATTACCTACATTTCAGCTCTCTAATTGCTTTGTGTGTATGTACTTATTTATTTGTTGAGCAGGGCAGTCCCTCTCGGAACACAAATGCTATATTCATACTAATTAAGGGCACTGCGGCCTGAACACTAATGGACTTCTAATATTCCTTCTTCAGTAAGTGCCATAGGATTTTAACATCTACCTATCTACAATGAGTTGAGGCAGGTGGGACATTAAAGTATTACTACTGATAATTCATGCACCTGGTACATGAACAGAGCTCCCATGTTCTGATCTTTCCAGCATCAAACCAGGTGTACTATCATTTGACCCTCCGATACTGCAAGAGAAAACAGTTTTCCTTCTTGATATCATTAATGCTGGTAGTACTAAAATAATGTGACAAAAATATGGCAAGAAACTAAGCACTGTAATTCTGTTAATGATGAACTCATGCCTGCTCTAACTGGACTGCCAGTCTAAACAGTATTAAAGCAATAAACAGAAGCACTGACACAGTTAATCAGAGCTCCAAGATCTGTCGTGATTGATTTGTTCGATGAATTCTTTTGCTCTTACTCATTAAGTATAAATAGCATTTTCTCAACAGTGATGAAACATAGGTCTTGCATGCTGATGACACAGAGTCTTTGAAGGAGTTGAAATAGTAAGAACCTGACAGCTTTAAATCCCATATCTCATTAATCTTACTCATGCAAAAATGGCAAGTGAAATCTTCTCTGCTTTTATGAAGCAAGCAACACTTTACTTGACTATAGCTTATCTGTGATCTAAGTGAGGTCTTCCTTTTGTTAAACTTTCTTGTAATTCTTTCATTAAGAAAGGTGCAGTCATCACTTACAGGTATTACTTACCATTCTGTTTTTATCGCTTCTGTAACAGCTTCTTCAAATCTATGTGTATGTGTGTGTGTGTGTGTGTGTGTATATATATATATATATATATATATATATATATATATATACACACACACACACACACACACACACACACACACACACATATGCATGGGTCTACGTCACATGACTGAAATTTCATTTGATTTACTTTCATTTGACCGAGTCCAAAATACCTAATTTTCAAAATACTGAAAACTAACTCGACTGAAACTCATAATACTGAAACCTTACAATGCTAAATTTCAAAATACTAACTTGTAAACCATAGACATGCACACTTACACCACCAATGACTAAATCATTCCAGAACTTAAAAACTACTTATGTACCCTCTTAACAGAAACCGGACACTATAAAACCAAACTAGGTGGGGGGGCTATGCCCCCACACCCCCCAATGTGGGGAGCTGTACCCCCCACACCACTATAACTATATATATATATATATATATATATATATATATATATATATATATATATATATATATATATATATATATATATATGTATATATATATATATATATATATATATATATATATATATATATATATATATATATCTATACTAATTCCAGGATTGCGCTACAGTGGAGAAAAGGGTATATACTTTTTAGTTACCTTACTGTAGTCTACACACTGCCACTGCTACTGGGAACGCACAAAACATCCGTCATATTGCTTGAGATACTTCCCATAAAAATGTAAACAGACATACCCACATTTAGAAACACTACAACACTACTTTCTACATGACTATCGGTATTTTGACAATCAGCACTATAAGTTACAGTAATTCTTTTTATCACAACCAAGTCACAGGAATAGGGAACCCACATCATGTCTATGGCTGACAATTCAGTATAATGAGATTCAGTCAAATGAGTATTCAGTATTTTGAAAATTCGTTATTATAGTCTCAGTCAAATGAAATTCACTCAAATGAAATTTCAGTCATATGAAGTAGACCCTTATGTATATATAAGGTTTTATGTCATATGATTGAAAATTTAAATGACTGAAAGCCAAAATATGTAAATTGTTAAATATCTAACATGGGAATTTGCCCCTTCTCCACTGTTGTGTTATACCAACCTTGGAGTTGGTATATATAATCAGCAGAGGGTGTGAGGGGTGCAGTGGGGCTTGCCTCCCGCATTTAAAATTATTTCAATATTTCGCAATTTACATATTTTAGCTTACAGTCACATCATAGACCCAAATATTTGGTGTAGAAATATGTTTTGCCTTTATTTGTCTTTCTCCTGAACTTTGCTATTGCAATTGTTTGTGGTACTATTTCTCCTGGTGTGAGTTGTGCTGTTGGGGCTGGACATATTAATTTAGTTTCAGGAACAGACTGCTTCCCATTTGTTTCACTTATTTAACACTATTAATCTGAATTCAGAGGCTGACAACAGTGCCCAGTTACAGTAGTCAGTCTGTAAGTGGAATAGTGCGATGCAGTTACTAGTGCTAACAATCAGTAACTTCAAAGATTATACTGGTTATTACTATAGGTTCTTAGGTAGCTACTAGGCATGCAGTCCCAGAGACCACTTAAAAGCATAGCCCAGTTTCACAAATGCCTTAGAGCACTGTCTGGCTAAGAAAATTGCTCAGAGTCACAGAATAAACAAATAGACAGGGAGGGAATCAAATCCTGGACTGCAGGAAGCAGCTGATCACTAGCTCATAGATTTAATCTTCAGCATTAACTGAAGGACTATCTGTGTACTGTTCAGTGATCTAAATTATTATGACCACTACTTCACAAATTCACATTCTATATAAAAGCATATGAAGACATACTTCAGGTGGAAAGACAGGGATGGGTTGTGGAACCTGAGATAAGGCCTATCTTTCAGAACCTGCATGAAAATATATATACTGGCTTACAGAAATCAGATATATAGGTTGCTAAAATGGTTTTGTATAAAATATAATCACAATTCACAGCTTCAAAGGGTTATAGGTTGTTACTAGGCTAATGACCACTAGGGTCCTTACAAACCTAGATGCACACCCCAAACCATTTGGTCCCCAGTATCATGAGTATTTAATAACCAAGTAGTATGAAGCACAAAACACTCAACCAGATCCACGACTGGTAAAATTTAATAGTGTAAACACAAAGATACATAAACATTAAAAACTGGTATGTTTTCGTCACCAACTTCTTCAGATAAGCTAAACACACTACCACCTTCACTTAAATGTCATTTCACAGTTAACCCCACCCAATGAAAGCATACAATGGCTCACAGTTCCTAATTGATTAATTAAATATAAGTTAAATATAAGTTACTGCAACCTTCAAACTTCCTGTCACAATCCCTCTTGATGCTGATATAAAGTGCAACGTGCATAACAATAATACATTAATTGATATTTCATGAGTATCTACATAGGGAGGCATGTTAGAAAGGAGGCAACTAATGATTTGTAAGGGGGTATTAGTCAGGATAATGCTTTTCTTATTGGTGGGCTCTGTACATAAAGGAGATAGGCACCAGACCAGGGGGAAATATATTATTTTCCCATCAAATTGAAATGAGATGTGCAGCTAAAAGTCAGAAGTGCAGCTTAATGCAATTCAAAAACAAACTTCACGTTACTTAAGACGGAGGTGGAAAGTTTCAAAGCCCCCATGCTAAAGGATAACGCTGTCCAAGCTGCAAAATCCTTTACTAATGCATTCTACGGGCACCTACAAGAATGCATGGATCATGCTATCCCAATCAAAACCAAAACTCACTCCTCCAAGAAAAGGAAGCCAGTCTGGTGGACCCCTGCCATAAACAAGCTATACAATAGAAGGAGGAAACTAGTATAGAAAAAGAGTAAAATCCCAAGAAGGGAAGACATCCCTGATCAGTATCAGTAAGAAACTACGATCCCTCACAAAATCATCCAAGGCGAGCTTTCAAAGAAAACTTGCCAAGAACTCCAAAGATAACCACAAGGCATTCTTTAGCTATATCAAGAATCTAAGTGGCAATGCTCAGATCTGCTCAGAGTTAGTGCAGAATGGCACAAAACACACTGAACCAACTGATATTGCTAACATCCTGGCAGACAGGTTCAGTGCAAACTTCACCCCCAAAAGGGCCCATAAGCATACCAGAAGAATATAGAGCCCTTGAAATCACAGACACTCAGGTTAAAATAGCCTTCTCCAAAGCCAAAAACACAGCATCAATGGGACCAGACAGTGTCCCAGACTGCATCCTACACGAGCTCAAAGACAAATTAACCCCTCACCTAAACACACTGTTCAAACTCAGCCTCTCCACAGGCTACGTACCCATAGGGCATGCACAGCAACAGTTATTCCCGCTCCACAATGGTGGAGCTACAACAGACCCCAGGAACTATCACCCTATAAGCGTGACTAGCTTGGTCTGCAAGGCTATGGAGAGCATCATCATGGAACTCATTAACAGAGACATTGGGAACCTCCAAACACTGGACCCTACCCAGTTCAGCTTTGTTAAGGGCAGATCATGCCACCTAAACCTGGTGGACTTCTTTGAGACAGTTACCAAGGCTATAGACGAGGGAAGGGTGGTACACACAGCCTACCTAGACCTCATAAAGGCCTTCAACACCATTCCCCATTCTGGTATTATAGACAAGCTTACCAGCCTGAACATAAACCTCTATGTCACAAGATGGGTTGCCAATTGGCTCATGGAAAGAACCCACATGGTGAGAGTTGCAGGAGCTAGGTCGGACTCTAAACCGGTTACAAGTGGCATTCCCCAGGGCTCAGTCCTAGGAACCCTCCTGTTCAGCATATACTTCTCAGAGGTACAGACAAGCACAGGAGGACTATGGCTGACAAAGTTCCCAGACGACTGCAAACTAAGGGCTATAACTGACTCACTGGCTGACACAGACATCCTCCAAAAGGGTCTCACTGAGACGGATACCTGGTATCAAAATCATGGCCTCAAGCTAAATGCCAAAAAGTGCATAGTTATTCCCTTTGGAAATAACAAAGCACCCATAAACTACCACATAGGTGGTAGTCCCCTAAATACGGAAAATGTAATAAGGGATCTGGAGACCCAAGTAGATAGTAATCTCTCCTTTGATAATAACATTGCCAAAGTGGTTAGAAAATCCTTCTATGTGCCCACCTAATCACAAAAGTGCTTGCATCCAGATCAAAAGAGGTCATAGTGCCCCTCTACTCATCACTCATCAGACCCATCATAGAGTACAATGCCCCATTTGGGATCTACCTTACAAGACACCTGCAACAGCTGGAAAGACCACAGAAGTACCTCACCAAGAGGATTACTGGCCTCAAACAGATGCCCTATGCAGCTTGACTGAAGAAACTCCAGCCGTACTCGGTTGCATACTGTCTGCTCAGAGGTGATCTCTGCCTGACATATAAGGCCATGTCCAACCCAGAATTGATGGACATGCTCCACCTAAAGTAAACCTTATCACCACGAGCCACATGCTCTAGGGATCTAAACCTCACCACAACAATAAATAGGATGTGCTGGAGGAATAGATTCCTGTCCCAGAGACTTCCCATGCTTTGGAACAAGATTTCAATCTACATTAGGCAGAGCTCCTTGCTAGCACTCTTCAAGAGAAACCTTGACGAGTGGATGGGAAACAGAAAGTTTACCCCGGGGATCACGCCAGTGGCTCTGCTGGACAGAGACACAGGGAACTAATCTAAGGGGGTGGCAAAAGCCAACACATTCTAGCTAGGCTTATAAATGCCTTTGGGCAGATAGCCTAGTACCTACTTATGAACCTATGAACCTAATGCACCATATTCTGTGATGTGTCGCCTCCAAATGTAGCAAGTCTCCTGTCTAGGGGAATTGGCACACTAAGGAGAAACTATTACATTCATATTTACACCATGATTCAGATGTAATATTCAGAAGCATATCATGTGCCTTCCTTCCCTTGGGCCTTTAAGCAGGCTTAGCTTTCATGAGCACATGTGCTGTTTTAGGTTACTTATAACAAAGTGTGCTAACTGTGAGATAATAAAATGTTGTGCTAACTTTTACAAATAAATAAATGCTTTCAGCAATGATAGCAATGATTATTTTAACTAGATTAGTGAAATATGTACACCTCTGATAACTTCGCATTAAAAGACAGAACCTATTTCATTAAAAAATAAGTAAACAAATACATGCCAGTTAATGCTTTTGGAGGAAGTTTTACCCCTGATCCCTCCCTGTTATGAAAATCAAGTAAATCAGTACTACTGAAATTAGATCCCTCTTGAACTTCGACAGCCTGTTCCTTCATCAAAATGCAGTAATCAATCTCAGAAAGGGAGGGAAAAATAAGAAGGGAAAAGAGGGGACTGAATGCCATTACAACAGGAAAAAGAGAGTATAAGTGATAAAGTGATAAAGATTCACAACATGATCAGCATGAAAACTGCAATTAGAGAGCTGAAGATAGTAATGACAGAGAGGAAATGTGTTTGGCAGAAGATAACACTAATTTGTATGAAGAACTACAAAGACTGTGGTATGTGGGTACTAGGACACATGTTTGCCAGAGAAATAGAGTTGGAAAGGGTGGGGTAACATTATACCTGCGGGATAGACTGAAGCATCATGTTTAGGAGAGGATGTTGGGGTAGGATGCTGTGCTTATAATGTGTACATTTAGAAAGAAGATAACAAGGGAAGAATGAAAACTATGGTAGAATGCCAGATTGAGCAATGGCAACAAATCTCTTAAAGTGAATAAAGAAATGGAGCATCGTGAAGAAAGTAGTCATACTGCAATTAAACCTGAATCTGCCAGGGATGGATTGGCATTACAAATCTCAAGTGTTGCGAAGGGGAGTGAGACATGATCATAGAGGACTGAAATCAGGAAGGTTTTGAGTAATATATCATGTAATCTGCTAGGAATAATAAAGCACTGGATTTCATAATAAGTTAATAATAAGTTAAACTGAAAATAATAGGGGATAAAAGTGTGGTCCACCACTGGCAAGCTGTGACAATGGCATAGCATAGTGTACTACATAGAATGACAATAACACTATGAAAATAAGCACAAATATGGAGTTACTGAGTGGCAGGCTCTGAGAAGATAATAAACAAAGGGAGGGATAGTGTATGCAAGTGCAAGAAGATATAAAAGGGTAAAGAATGTGTGAAAAAACAGAATGAGAAGTGTATTGGTGAAACAGATAGTAGGCGAACCATTCAAGCCTATAGTGCCTTTTTTGTATACTTCCAGTTCACACCCAAAGCTCCTTATGGTGTCCAGACATTTTTGGGGTCTGGCTTCATTTTCTAAGTGACTTTTAAGCTAATAATAGACATTATTAGAAAGTAAAAGGCGTTATTAACAAAATTACACTGATTGTTAATCTAGGATATCCTGGATTAGAGAAATTAATAATCGTTTATCACTTATTATTTATATGTTCATATTTATGTTCATATTTCATAACTGAGAGTCCTACATGATACTGATTGATGTGTATGGTGTGATATGCCATGGTGAGAGACAGGAAAATTCATTGGCAATTTCCACTTATATCGCATACTATACCTGATATATTGCTTGTTGTTTGTTAGTAATTATGAAAATAAACAATACTTCCATATGTACTTAATACTTTAAAAAACAGTTGACTTAAAACCGTTGCATGACATCAGCTGAAACCTTAAATGATGAAGAAAATTATCTTTCAGATTTGTACTGTAAGTTACACATCTTGAGAAATATTCAATGTTATTTATATTGCTAATTGTACAGCTAAGCAGATGTTTTCATATTTCTATAAATATCTCCATAAACATAAAGTCATAGAGGATTTTCTTGTTGTCACGTGAAAATTAAGTCTGGTTAGCAAAAATGTTCTAACAATATATTTACATTATACACCTTCCAAGATATGCCAAATTGTGACAGTTTAGCAAAAATATTATTTTGGGTTTGTGTGCACTATATTATAGTATTTATGTAAAGATTATAAACACACTAACAATATCACTGCAAAGAATACTTCTTACTGATAACATTGCAATTTGTATAGTTTTAATAGTTTTGATTGTTCACAAAATACTCTTTTTTATCTTATCTATTTTAAGTTTATTTTTCAGAAAATGCTCTGGAATATAAGATGTGTCTAGGTTGCCACAGGTGTGCCATTCCATACCACTTAAGTGCTAATGAGTTAAGGAAAGGAAAGAAAGAGAAGGGGGTGAAGGGTACAAATTATGTTAAGGAAAGTATCAGGAAATCAATAACGTGTTCATTGAGAAAGAAAAGATATAACAGCAATAGAAGGAAGTTGGAGATATGGCCAAGAAGGGGTCTGGGGAAGCAAGAGAAAGATAATCCAAATAAGAGAAACAGGGTAATAGCAAAAATGAAACAGGACAAAGGAACTCTGATACATCTATGAAATAAAAGAGGAGTTTTAGGGCTGAAATGAAGAAATGGGTCTAGACTAGTAGGACGTTTCCAGAATAAAGCGTTAGGAAAAGATTCTGACTATTTTGCGTCATTCTTTTCTTTTCTCCTGTTCCTACAGCTGACCATTAGCTGCCACCAGCTTCAGTCCTCATTTACCAGGTCTACCTGAACCAGCTCAGCCTCCTTCAGTCTCAATTGGACCCACGTCTTGAGCTGGAGAGGAGGTTTGCGGATACTAGTACAAAATCACACACATACAAGGAAGTGTTCCCTCACCCCCTACCATACTGTAGCAGTGTTATGAATTCTGCAATCAAGCTCACCAGGCTGTTAATGTCACTATTGCAATGAGTCTTACATATCACCCCCCCACCCAAGATGAGTGAGTAGGTCCTGGACTTTCTATCCCATTCTGGACCACCGTCCCTCTAGCTCCCATGTCACTACTCAAACACAGACCATTTGGGAACAGAGTAAGAGCTTTATCCCTTGGCGCCACAGAGATGGGTACTCTTTTCATCATTAACATTGTTACCTCACAGTAAGAGTTTCTCTGGTTTGATTCTCAGCTGGGATACCTTCTGTTTAGAGTCTGCATGTCCTCCCTCCATTCCCATGGGTTTCCTCTATGTGCTCCAGTTTCCTCCCACATTCCAAATACATACATTGCAGTATTTCTTCCTTGGCCTCCACTGAAAATGGGTCCTGTCCCCATTGGACTTTCCCAGTAAACAAATGTTAAATAAATTAAATAAAATAAAATAAATAATTTTTAATAACAGACCAGACAAGGAGGGTAACAGCACGGGAAGGCACTAATGCATATGAGGAAGATAAATGAATACATAATGAAAGGAGGTCAAAAAGGGAATATTTCCACTAAATGGAAGCAAGTTACAAGGAAAAGTTGGACTTACACTAATGGTACCAAAGGGATGAAGGGCTTTAATTGCACAACAATGAGTGGAGGTTGCTCTTTATGTCACTGGTAGGCTCCGTACTGAAATGTCAGCAGTAAAAATGTCAAGCACCAAGATGCCAAAAAAGAAAAAAAGTGAAAATGTAGGAGAGGAGCAAATTTTGAACATTTCACTTTTTCTTTAAATTTCTTTTTTGCGGGGGAGAGCAAGTCACCCCTCCCAACACACACACACACACACACACACACACACACACACACACACACACACACACACACACACACACACACACACACACATACACGCACGCTGAGAATTGACAGTCTTGGACTTGTGTGTGTGTGTGTGTGTGTGTGTGTGTATATATATATATATACACACACGCATATATATATATATATATATATATATATATATATATATATATATATATATATATACACATACACACACACACACACACACACACACACACACACACACACACACACACACACACACACACACACACACACACACACACATATATATGTGTGTGTGTGTGTGTGTGTGTGTGTGTGTGTGTGTGTGTGTGTGTGTGTGTATATATATATCTATATATATATATATATATATATACTTACACACACTATCTATATGTATGTATATATGGGTCTACTTCACTTCACCCAAATCCCATTTCACTGACATTCATTTCACTGAGACCAAATCACCTAAAGTTCAAAACACTGGCAACTCATTTCACTGAATCTCACTTCACCAACAACTTAAAATGCTAAATTTCCCAAGACTAAATGGGAAATCATACACAAACGAAGTCACAAAACTAATGGCTACCTCTTTCCACAACTTGAAAACTATTTATATATCCTCTTAACAAAAAACAGACAATATACAGTCAAACTAAGTGGTGGGCTATGCATCTAACCCACCCCCAACTATATATACTAACTCCAGGTCACACTACAGTGGGGAAAAGGGCATATACCTTTTACTTGGCTCACAGTACTCTACACACTGCCACATCAAGTCTATAGCTTACAATTCAGTGAAGTGAGTTGTCAGTATTTTGAACTTTAGGTGATTTGGTCTCAGTGAAATGAATATCAGTGAAATGGGATTTTGGTGAAGTGAAATAGACCCGATATATATATATATATATATATATATATATATATATATATATATATATATATATATATATATATAAATACATAATATATGTTCATTTTTTCAGCCATTCACTTTCAGAATTTGGGAACTTGTTGTAGCAGGTACTGCCATTTCAAATGGTTATTCAACTGAAATTTAGAATGCTCTCTCAGCATTCTACATAAGCAGCAGTGCAACTGCACAGAGAAGGCTCTGCTTTTGTACTTTGTAAATAGTAGGAAGAGTGATAATATTAAGCTGGATAAGGTTTTTGTATTGTGAGGAATTGCAACATTAAATACAGAATGGGTACAAAAAAATCACCCAAGAAAATGTACTTAAATTTTAGGACTGGATGATCAGAGTTGCATATACTGGAGTACTAGCTCATGTAGTATATGTAAGGAATAATGCATATGGTTGTATGCATGGTACAGACATTTTCGTACATGTAACTGAATAATGACGCATGACTGAAGGAGGAATATCTTACAACATCTGGGTATGCAGTTACATTTCTGCTATGCATAACTCAGGTACCTTACTAGATTTACACAGTCATAGTTATTCCAAGGCTATTGAGTCTTATGGCCATTTATGTCTTGTCAGTACACATCTGCAAGCCACACTTCCTTTTTCCAGCAGGGCCATACCAATCAATCACAGAGTAAATTTGTGGATATCTATCCAGTTATCTAGTCTGTGTTTAAAAAAGATAATTTGTCAGACTTCTTAACCTGCACAGGAAATTTATTCCAGAAGACTGTGAGACACAGTGATAGAAACGTGTCCTTCCACAGTGTTTTATTTATCAGTTGATGGAAGATACAGGTCCCTGGTTATAGTATTGGTGGAGGCATTAGATATGCCGAGATACAGGAGATCCAAGACAATCATGTCTGTTTTGGTATTGTATGAAAAAGACTTCCATTTAAATATCTATAAACAATCAATAAAGGAACAGGACTTCAATCTTCTCTTTAGAGCTAAAGAAGTTTAGGCCTGTAATCTTTTTCATTAGGAATCTGTGGTGTCCCTAATTGGTCTGATCAATGTGGACTATAAAGGAGTGATTACTTCTTTAGACCTTAATAATCCTCCTTTGGCAATTAGCACTTCCAAATAAGTGGATTATCAGACACATTTTGTCACATGATGGTCAAAAGAGAGGGAACTATCAGACCCATTTCCTAGGTTCCTACTATGTTTTCATTTTGTAGTGGCATGTTCTCTATAAAGTATGATGATGGGAGGGGTTCTACCAAAAGTGATGATTCAACTCCTTTTAGCATTTAGTTTGAACCCATGTTTAGTATACTAAGGGTTTACTAGGATGAGCTCATTTTGGAAGGTTTGAGGGTCAGAGGGTGACTAAACAACAGCACCAATTTGCAGATGTCTGCAGGCTTTATTAGTAAAAGTTCTTAGCTCTCTACTTGGAGATTTGAGAAGTAAATGCCAAAAAGGAGAGGTCTCAGCATCAAATGCTGAGGAACAACACTGGTCACTTTCATAATTTCTGATGAGGCACATGCAACTCACACTATGTGGGTTCTGACTTTCAGCCAGTTTGGTAGCCATATTTCGATATGAGGGTCAGTTTTTAAAGCCTTTAGTTTCTGAATAATGACAGCATGATGAATGGTACTTCGGGGGTGACTGCTGTGGTGCAGCAGTTAACGTTGTTGCCTTACAGCAAGAGGTTCTCCAGCTTGATTCTTTGTTGGGGTGCCTTCTGGGCAGAGTCTGCATGTCCTCCCTGCTGTCGTGTGGATTTCTTCTGGGTGCTCTGGTTTCCTTACACATTCCAAAGACATACAGTATGTGGTTTGGACACTAAATTGTCTGTAGGTCTAAGTGTGTGTGTGTGTGTGTGTGTGTGTGTGTGTGTGTGTGTGTGTGTGTGTGTGTGTGTGTGTGTGTGTGTGTGTGTGTGCGCGCGTGTGTGTGTGAGTAAGTGGTACAGATGAACTACCATGGCAGGGCTAGCCACCCAGCGGTGTAAACCTTGGCTTAAGGTCATTGTCACTGTTGGAAGTGACACTCCTACCCCATGTGCAAAATGGGAAAAGGGGTTGAGGTTAGCTGGATGAATGGTACTTAAGGCATTGGCCAAGTCAAAAATAAATGTGTGTTCTGCATTGTACTCTCTACAGCCTCTATAACCCTTGGCAAGCTGTTATCTTCACAAAAAAAAACTATTGGGGGTCAAGTCAAATAAGGTTGTTAATATCATAGTTTATGAGGTCAGATGTAATGCACTTCATGGCTTTACAGATGAGGCTTGTAAGGCTGATATGTCTGCGCTTGGTTGATTGGTTGTGAGGCTACCCTTATGAAAGGGCATTACTAGTACAATGAGGCACTTCTTGACCATTAGATAATATTAGGTTAAGTGATTAAGGAGTGAGGCTGCAAGACCATGTTTAACACTATTAACAAAGCAACCAGGTATGTGAACAGGTCACAGAGCAGAAGTATTTTTATGCTTGGTTAGCACTTTCAATAAATAGTCTTAAGAGATGCTTTGCAGAGTTAGAGATTTAGGTATTTCAGGCTTTGGACAGAAGTCTCTGTGCTAAGATTTGCAACAATATTGGCAAAATCTATTGGAAGAGAACAGGAGGCATCATTATAAATGATTAATAATTATCTGTGACTTCAGAGGACATTCTTACTTCATGGGCTTCTTTATGTGTACCTGATGGTGTCTTTCATTTTTTTTTAATATTTTTGATATTTTCATTGGAAAGAACGTTTTTTTTTTTTTTGGATCTGCTATATCATTTATAAAATTCCTTTCTATAGTTGTATTAGACCCTCAGCACAGTTTATTTTGACTTTCCTAGGATACCTGTTTATGGTAGGGACTGCTAGTTCTTGGATTTTTCTAAATGGGTGTAAAATTCCATAGTGAAACTTGTTGCTATAGCAAGGTCAGGGGTGGTGTAATCAGAAGTGGAATTTGTTATTTAATCATACACTAGAATGAGATTGACAGGTTTGTAGTTAGAATCACAAAAAGGGATTGTCGATTGCCACAGGGGCAAACTGTTGGGAGGTGTGATTGGCAGATGTCAGTCAGTTGTTAGTGCATTCATTTCCATACTAGAATTTCTGAATGCTGGTATGGAAATATAACTTTTGCTGTGAGGATCGAAGTATCTGTTTCAGTGCTTCATGCATGATGTAACTTGTAGCAAAGTGGAAGACTTTTTTCTTTGCTTCTATAGTTGAGGGGTACATCAGACTTGACACTCTTTATGAGCTAAGGAGACAGGGGAGAAGTACCACATTGGAAAACAGACCTTTTTTCTCTCAACATTGTGTTGAGGGGGTGCTAGATTGGAGAGTGTCTCTGGGTGTTATATGAACAATCTATGACAATGCTTGCAGTACTTAAATTTCATAGGGTTTGATGCTGGGGCTTTGTGGAGTTTAAAGGAGATGGTGGCAAATTTGTCTTCACACTTCACTGGGGAAGGAGATACTAGACAAGTAGTGCAAAAGGCAGTCATATTTAAAGAATCAGGTCAATAGAGCTGTGTCCTATAGTAGTTTGCTTGTCTACCAGCTGCTCCTGAGAATCATTGATCATTTAATGTAGGAATTTTTGGGCATATCCTACATTGGAGGTATAACTGTCCCAGTTTATGGAAAAGTAGTTAAAGATATCCAAAATAATTAACCTTTCGTTAATGTGGAGATCATTCAGAACACTGAGAAAACATATATCGTCACCAGGAGACCATGAAGGTGTTCAGTAGCAAACTATTATTTTATAATTAATCCCATCTAAAGTGATCTGTAGTTCAATTAGTTTAGTTTGTGGTTCTCTAGGTATCTGCCTGGAGGTAATATGTCTCTTGACAAACATGGGGACTCCACCATGGTTGCCATCTGGTTTGAATCACAATACCCTGGAAAAAGGGGAATGGAAGGGAAAGTTCTCTCTCCATTTTAACCCACTTTCAGTAACTACACAAATATAGGATAATAGGATTATAGGAGGTTGCTAGGCTAATGGCCCTGGTGCCCTTAGAAGCCTTGCCAAGAGTTTATCCCCAAAAAAGAAATCTCAGTCAGCACCTGTTACCCCTATCAATAAGGGGCACAAGTGGAACCCCTGGGACACATTTGTGGTTTCCCATCCACTCATCATGGTTGCTCTTGAAGAGGGTCAGCGAGGTACTCTAATTGACGTGTATGTGAAAACTATTCCAGAGATGGGGCAGTCTTTGGGAGAGAAACCTGCATCTCCATCAGGTTTTGTTGATGTCGCATATTAGATTCAGGCCTTTTGAGTGGGTAATGTGCCAGGAGTTAGACTTACAGATATGGAGCATCTCTAGTAGGGCAGGGTCCATGATTGCCTTGTAGGCAAAACACAGATCACCTCTGAGCAATCTGTATGATACCAAGTAGTGTGATAGTGATTTGAGCCTGTCCACATAGGACAGGTGTTGGAGGCCATGGATTCTCTTTCTGAGGTATTTCTGTGGCTTTTCCAGTTGATGCAGGTATTTGGAGAGGTACATACCAAAAGGGCATTGTTCTCAATTATTGGCTTAATGAGGGAGGAGTACAGAGAAGTAATAACCTCCTTTTTTCTGGATGCAGTCCCTTTACTTATGAGATGAACCAAGTAAAAGACTTTTCTGACCAATGCCACTACATGATAGTTGAAGATGAGATTGTTTTCAACCTGTGTATCCAGGTCTGTCACCACATGTTGTTTGCTTAGTGGATTACAGTTGATGTGGTGATCAGTAAGGGCTGGGTCTTTTTTTTTTCGCCGAATGGCATGATAAGATATATTTTTTTGCTTTTAACTTAAGGCCATAACTTTGGCACCAGTCATTTGTTGCTGTGAGACCTTCTTGTAGTATGTTAACATCATATGGGGCATTACTGACAGCACCCAACTTACAGTCGTCCGCAAACTTGGTCAGCCGGGTGAGGAATCTCTGTGGTCTCTCCAGCTGCTGCATGTGTTTTGCAAGGTACATGCTGAAAGGGGCATTGTATTAAATGATCTGTCTTATAAGGGAAAAATACAGGGATGTTATGACCACCTTTTCCCTGAATGAGATACCCTTACTAATAAGGTGGGCCATGTAGAAAGCTTCCCATACAATGGAGGCAATATGGTGGTCAAAAGTCTGCTTGATATCCACCTGGGTTCCAAAGTCCCTCACAACTGATTGTGTGCTTAATGCCTTTTTACTAATGAGATAATTTGTGGGGATGATTTTCCCCAAAAGAGATAATGATGCATTTTTTGTCATTCACTTTCAGGCCATGTTTCTGGCACCAGTCATTTGTTTGGGTGAGACCCTCTTAGAGGGTGTCTGCATCACTAGGGGAAATGATGACAGCATCCAGCTTGCAGTCATCTGCAAACTTGGTCAGCCATAGCCCACTAGATTTCGCCTGCACTTCTGAGAAGTATATCCCAAACAGCAGAGGCTCCAAGACCGATCCCTGGGGTACACTGCTTGTTACAGGTCTACTACTTGAGGTGGCTTCCCTTATTTTGATTTAGGTGGGTTCTATCAGTAAGTCAGTTTGCTACCCATCTGATAACATATGGATTAATGCCTAGTTGAGATAGTTTATCTATTATACCTGAATGGAGAATAGTATTGAAGGCCTTGGCCAGGTCAGGGTAGGCGGTGTGCACCGTCTTCCCCTCATCTATGGCCTTGGTGACTGTCTCAAAGAAGTCGACTAAATTTAACAAGCACTACCTCCCCTTGACAAAACCAAACTGTGTCAGATCCAGTGTCTGGTGGTTGCCAATGTCCTTGTTAATGAGGTCCATGATAATCCGCTCCATGGCCTTGCAGATCAGGGTAGATAGGCTGATGGGACTATAATTTCCTGGATTGGTGGATGCTCCACCTTTGTGCAAAGGAATGACAATAGCTTTCCTCCACTCAGCTAGGAAAACGCTGGTACTCAGGTTTTGGTTCAATAGGGTGCCTAATGGTGCTGCATGTTCCTGCCTGAGTTCACTAATCAACAGTTTAATTTAAGCACTCCCAGGGTGAAAAAAGAAACTGAGAGATAGGTTCCTGTAATTTTGCCAGATCTAGTAAATTCAGTTTCTGGCTAGTAAGTACAATGCCTGGATGCCAGGAAAGAAGAAACTTAACGGAACTTGAAGGAAAATCAACTAGAAAAGGTGAACAGAAAACATTGACAGGAAAGAATACTGCAGCTGTTCAGCAAAAAGCAGTTCAAGCTCCATCTTTGGTGTAAGACATGGATTCCAGTAATCCAAGAGGAAAAAAATAAATCAAATTTGCTCAGAGCTGATTAAAATAAACAACACACTGAAGGACTATATCAACTTAAATAGCAAAAGGCAGGAAAAGGTGGAAGAAGCTTTAAACAGATATTCAGGGAAACTGATAAAACTGCAAAAATCAGAGTTTGAAATGAAGAAAAGACTTGCAGAGTAGCAGACTGCTCGAGAAGAGCTGTTTCAAAAATGATAGAGTTAGAGAACAGAGCATGCAGGGACAACCTGAGATTTTTTGCTGCACCAGAGAAACTGGAAGGAACAGACTGTATTAATTTTATGAAAGCAGAAATAAACAACTGGACTGGCATTCAACAGCAGGATCTGTTAACTGAATAGGCACATCATGTGTTGTTCCAAACATGGCCATGAAAAAACAGTCAAGACCTTTATTAGTAAATATGCAATTATATCAGCAGAAAGAGTTACATTAGACAAAACTGCAGCAGGAGGGCAAGGTATTAAAATTGGAGACACTAGAGTGTTTGTGGAAATGATTATTCACTGCATGCCAGGCAGAAGAGAAGCAAATTAATCCCAGCATTCAGTGAATGTCGAAAGGCAGGTGTGTGATTCAAGCTGTTTTATCCAGCTATTTTCAGAATATTTTTCTAGTAGATCAAAAGTAATTTTTGATGCAAAACAAGCTAAGGAGGAAATACAAAATTCGTCCAACAAAATGTGATCCAACAAACAGAAGGGGACTCAGTTTCTTATTCTTTTGATAATAATGGTCATAGAGAGAGACTTTGCAAGTGAAACCTTTTTCAGTGTTCCAAAGGAAAATGCTTGCGAGACAGAAAAAAAAAACACGGGAGTTGACTAGAAGAATTGGGAGTTCCTTGGACTTGAAGCAGAACCTGGAGTTGGTTGATGGAAATGAAAGAAAGAAGAGCAGAAACACTGAAATTAGTGTAAAATGTGAGATAAAAAAGAATCAATCACATTTATGAAATATGGCTTTGCAAGAAAAAGGGAAAATATTGGAGTTTTCTTGACTTTTCAAACATGTGGAGGACAAAAAAGCATATACCCCATTTCATGTCATTAATGTTTGGAAGAACACAATGGGGAAGGAAAGAAAAGAGAACAAAAGTAACTGTAAGTAAAATCATTTCTGTTCTTAACAATATTTTCAGAAAATGATTCATGGTGTAAATTGCATGTTATATAGTAAAGCAGTTCCAGTTATTGTTGTATCTGATAAAGATACTAAAGTAATCAAGTGGTATTTTCTTCTTTATTAGTTTAAAGAAATGTAGGCATTACAACGTAGAAAGGAAAGAAGGGACAAAAACATGTTTAAATTAATATACTGTAATCTTGGGTTGTTGAGAAAGGGGATGGGAGTAAAAGTGCACAGATTATAATGTATGAAGAGTTCATATGTTTCCTCTTACTTTTGCATTTGTGATCATCTGGATTAAAGCACTTGTGTTATGCTAATACATGTTTTCTGTGTGTGTGTGTGTGTGTGTGTGTGTGTGTGTGTGTGTGTGTGTGTGTGTGTGTGTGTGTGTGTGTGTGTGTGTGTGCGTGTGTGTGTGTGTGTGTGTAACATGTAAATGACAGAATACTGAATCCAATAAAAAGTTTTATTCATGCAAATAAATGTGCATTTTGAGAAGTCTGTAGCAGATGACAGATTCAGTTTTTATTAGAATCATAGGATCATAGGAAGTTACTAGGCTATTGGCTCTGAGGCCCTTACAAGTCTAGCGAAAAATTCAGCCCATGTTTCAACAAGTCAGCACCCTACGCTACTGTCCAGCAGGAACATAGATGGAATCCCAGGGGGCATTTTCTGTTCCCCATCCAGTTATCCAGGTTGCTATTAAAAAGGTTTAATGAGGTACTCTGCTTTATGTGGAGAGGGAGTATATTCCACAAAAGGGGTAGTCTTTGCGACACAAATTTGTCCTGCCAACAAGTCCTATTGATGTCACAGACCAGGTTGAGGTCTTGCGTGCAGGTTACGCAAGTGGAGCTTGACTCGCGGATATGCAGCAGTCCCATCAGGGCAGGGTCTGAGATTGCTTTGTATGCCAGACAGAGGTCACCTCTGAGGAGTCTGTAGGAGACTGAGTATAGGGACAACACTTTTAGCCTATCTGTGTAGGGTAGATGTTTGAGGCCTTGGATTCTCTGGGTGAGGAATCTCTGTGGTCTTTTCAGCTGCTGCTTTGTGAGGTACATGCCGAAAGGGGCATTGTATTCAATAATCTGTCTTATAAGGGAAGAATACAAGGATGTTAAGACCACCTTGTCCCTGGATGAGATACCCTTACTAATAAGGTGGGCCATGTAGAAATATTTGCGTACAATGGAGGAAATATGGTGGTCAAAAGTCAGTTTGCTATCATCTTGGGTACCCAAGTCCCTCACAACTTATTGCATGTTTAGTGCCTTATGTGATAATTTGTTGGGACGTCATTTTTCCTAAAAGGGATGATGATGCGTTTTTTGGCATTCTGTTTGAGGCCATGTTTCTGGCACCAGTCATTTGTTTGGGTGAGACCCTCTTGGAGGATGTCCACATCACTAGGGGAATTGATGATAGCACCCAGCTTGCAATCATCTGCAAACTTGGTCAGCCATGGCCCACTAGATTTAGCCTGCACCTCTGAAAAGTATATCCCAAACAGCAGCGGCCCCAAGACCAGTCCCTGGGGTACACAGTTTGTTATGGGTCTACTACATGAGGTGGTTTCCCTTATTTTGACTAGGTGGGTTCTATCAGTAAGCCAGTTTGCTACCCATCTTTTAACATATGGATTGATGCCTAGTTGAGAAAGTTTATCTATTGTACCTGAGTGTGGAACAGTATTGAAGGCCTTGGTCAGGTCAAGGTAGGTGGTGTGCACTGTCTTCCCCTCGTCTCTGGCCTTGTTGACTGTCTCAAAGAAGTCGACCAAATTTAACAGGCATGACCTCCCTTATTTTGACTAGGTGGGTTCTATCAGTAAGCCAGTTTGCTACCCATCTGTTGACACATGGATTGATGCCTAGTTGAGAGAGTTAATTTATTATACCTGAGTGGGAATAGTATTGAAGGCCTTGGCCAGGTCAAGGTAGGCAGTGTGCACCATCTTCCCCTCGTCTATGACCTTGGTGACTGTCTCAAAGAAGTCGACCAAATTTAGCAGGCATGACCTCCCCTTTACAAAATCAAACTGTGTCAGATCAAGTGTCTGGAGGTTACCAATGTCCTTGTTAATGAGGTCCATGATAATCCGCTCCATGGCCTTGCAGATCAGGCAAGTTAGGCTGATGTGTCTATAATTTCCTGGATCAGTGGATGCTCCATCTTTGTGCAAAGGGGTGACAGTAGCTTTCCTCCACTCAGCTGGGACAAAGCCAGTACTCAGGTTTTGGTTTAATAGGGTGCCTAATGTTGCTGCAAGTTCCTGCCTGAGTTCATTTAAGATGCAGCCTGGGATTTTATTAGGTCCCATGGAGGCTGCATTTTTTGCCTTTGAGAGGGCACTGATGACTTGTGCCCTAGAGATAAGGGGAGGGGGTCAGGTACTGGAGATGTCCTGTTTTACTGATGGGGGGAAAGAGGAGTGACATTTTCACTGAACCTGTCTGCCAGCAGGTTGGTCCTTTCCACAGGGTTTGTGTATGTGTGCATGTGGTATCCTTGACCACCAGTTCTGAGCAGATCAGGATTGCTGACATATGTGAAGAAAGCCTTATGATTGCCTGTAGTAGATGTGGCCAGTTTGGACTCAAAGTTTGCTTTGGAGGATTTCACTAGTGCTCTTATTTGCTTGTTCTGGCTAAGGAGAGATTGCTTCCAATTAGACACCTGCTTCTTCATGGTCCTGGACAGCAATTATTTCCTTTTATTGTGTTTATTTATTGTAGATGTCCACCAGACAGGTTTACTCTTCCTTGAGGAGGAGGAATTTGTTCTGTTTGGTATTCCTGATTCCATGCAGCTATATAAATGCTCATATAGTACTTTGGTGTAAGTTTGGACATATGTGCCAGTTTCTGTGGAGGAGGAGGGGGCTGTGAAGCTGTTTATACCTTCCCTCAGGATGTTGTAATCACCTTTGGAGAAGTTGTTTTGTTTGAAGCTAACTGGGGGAGGGGGTCAGGGGAGATGGTGACTTCGAAAGTGACTGCTTTGTGGTTGGATCTTACCAGGGATAATGACACTGTAGGGATGCTGCAGTGGTTACTCATACTGGTTAATAACAAGTCCAAGATATTTTCACCTCTTGTGGGGGTGTCAGCCAACTGGTCCAAGACATTTGCATTGACGAAATCAAGGAGTCTCTGGACATTTGTGTTTTGGCATGAGTATTTCTTCCAATCTATTGTTGGATGGTAAAAGTCACCCAGGATCAAGGTAAAAGGTTGAATCTTGATAGATTCAAAGAGGTCCATATAGGTGGAGTGGGCATCTTGAGTCAGAGTTGGAGCCCTGTAGCTAGCTATGATTTGAAAAGGGGTCTTGTCAATTGTTAACTGCACGTGGAGTATTTCCTGTGCATCATACTGTTTGACCAGCCTAGACGTTTGACTATATTTTATATATATTGCAACTACACCTCCTTTTGATTTTCTGCCCACAGCTTGGGATCTGAATGAATGATAGGATGTGTAACCTGGTAATGGCTGGAGTGCTCTTCACAGCTTTGAACCAAGTTTCTGTGAATGCAGAAATGTCAGCTTCTTCCAGGGTTAAGAATGCTTGCAATGCATGCAGTTTCATGTTTAGACTCCTAATGTTTAGCAGCATGACCTTTAATTTACATTTTGATGAAATTTTCATGTTGGTAGTTTTGACCTCATGGAATTGCCTAAAAAATGCACTATGGGGGAGGCAAGAGCCTTTGCCAAGAGCCTGAAGCCCAAGGGAGACAGATGCAGGCCATCTCTGGCAAAGCATTGTGGCTTGTCCATTATGTCATCCCAGGCTGTCAGATACTGGATCCCCTTTGAATGACACCAAAAACTAAGCCAGTTGTTAAAGTCAATCATTTTCTGTTTGTATTGAGGGATCATTCTAGGTGATGGCAGAATGCTGCTTAAGGCTAGGGACATACCTGCCTGGGACACATACTCAGTGAGCTCAATCATGTCTCTCTTCATATAGTCCAGGGAGGTACGTCTCAAGTCATTCACTCCAACGTGGACTATGACAGAGTCATAACAGTACCTGTTGAGAGACTTGAGTGCATTGGTGATATGGTGGATTCTGGCACCCGATGAACAACTAACTATGGCTGTCTCCTTATCCAGCCTGCTGAGGGGCACATCTGTGTGTCTCACCCTGTAGTCTCCTGTAACTAATATGTTGGGTTTATGTTTAGGTCTTAGTGACTGTGAAACACAGGTGTGTGGACTATGTGTAGTGTGTGGTGTGGTGGGCATTGGAGTTTGTGTGTGTTTATGCCTCTGCTTAGGTTTCCATGGAGACCATCTGCAATAAATGCCAGAGCAATTTTTAAGGCTAAAAGTTAATGTTTTCTGAAAACATACAAGCTGCTTTTTTTGCATGTGGGAGGGGAATAAAAATAATACAAGAAGAGACAGCAATTATTATAAGTAGGAGCACAGATTGTAACATGTGTCTTACAATGGATAACCTTAATTTTTGGTTACATTTTGCTTGTGTGTGCAGCTCTTGATTTGGGACATTATGGTTAGGCATTGTTATTTCAAGGTGCTGGCATGTATTTATATTCTACCTAAAACTGTTATTACAGAGCTTAAGAAAATTTTGGGAAAAATAATTAACTTTCAGTAGGGAATACTACTTATGTGTGGGGACTGGAATTTGATTTGTACAGTGTGGGTGTATCTGGCAAACCTAGAAGGGAACATATAAAAAAAGACGATAGACTTCTAAAAACAATTATGGAATTATTTGGTATGGAAGACTTGAATTTACTAGTTGAAACTTGGAGAGAATTTACATACTTTTCCCCAAGGTATATTTCACAGGAAAATGTGGATTTAATTGCAAGCTTTAACATGCATCCAATAAATATTTCATATCATATCCTGCATTAATGATATTGTCTAAAGAAATATGCAATCCATGTTTTTGGCATTTAAATACCAGAAAATACTAACACTGCGTGTCACATAAAAAATAATTTTTGTAAGCTTGGCAGTTGCTAAAATTTTCCCCCAAACATGTAACATCTTCAGTGCTGGATTCAAAAGACTTTTTTCATCATGCCACACCATAATTGTGAAGGTTTTATTGTCTTGGCAAATCAAAAAGGCCATTTTTTCAGTGTAAGTGCAAATGAAGGGTTACATATGTATATTACAAATTTTGGCAACATGTGCACAATTTCACAAGGTTTCTCACCCAGTGTATAGCATAAGTATAAATTGTAGTTGGATTGGTTGTTCTACTAGTTTTATTGTATAAACATGTTTTGGGGCAGTAAACATGAAAACTATAATGACAGTTGTTTTTATTTATTTTTTGCAAAACACTGACATTTTTCTAAGCTGTTAATAATTTTTTATGCACACTGATACACATGGATGGATATTTACTAGCTATTATTAGACAGGTGTATTTTTTATATTTTTAGGCTTTTAGTTTGATTATGTTTATGGTTAGATAGCTTTGTGTTTTTTTCTTGACTTTAGTTCTTGTCACAGACCTGACAAAGGCTTTATTGCATTAGTTAGTTAAAAGTGATTTTAGTTAAAAGTCTTTTTATGTATATCTTTTTATGTATATGTTATGCATTTCTTAATACCTGATCTTGGAATGTGGGCTGTGACTAGATAGGCAGTGTTTTCCTTAATTAGGATTTATTTGGATCTAATCAGTAGTAGTGTGTGGAGGTGGGTACTTGCTGTTCTAAAATGCAGTTTTACAGCCCTGTTTATATTGTTTGCCATGAATACACTGGTTTAAAATTAAACAATATGTATATTTTACACACCTACTTCTAAGTACGTAAAGACTGATATGCTTAACACTGTTAACATATTTCAGATGTTTTGTTACTGAGGATCGCTTGTCTGTCATGAATAAAGGCTTGTTGCTTTGGAACACTACCTGGGTCTCATGATTTTTGGAAATTATTGTGACTGTGCTCATCAACAAAATAAGACCACTAGAGTCTCTGTTTTTCATTTTTTCCTCAACACTCATGTTGGTGAGGTTGGAACTAGACAGATTCTTGTGCTTGCTCATCTTTTTGTTTGTGATCTTTGGTTTTGTGCACAAGGATTTGCTCTGGCATTAGGAATACACTCAATTGACTTTTCTGAGCATGGTAAATACATAGCTTTGAGACATAATGATTACCAGTATGGGATGGCAAAGGTCAGCACACCAACATTATTACAACGGACAATTCACAAATTAATAATGTGAATATGCACTCTTAACTAGAAAAGCAACTTAAACTGCTATAAGGTCTATTCTGGGAGCAAATTTCTTTGAAACAGAGTAGAGATAACAGAAGATTACCAAGGGGACTAAGACTTAATAAAAACTTAATGTGGAATAATGTGTGTGAAGAACTAGCACAGGAATGGACTGACATTCTGGAGAAAGCCAGTTTTAAACTAAATGATGTGCTTATCAAACACAACAAAGAAAAACAGGATGCCACTAATGAAATAATTCAGACTTTTGAGACTGAATGTAAGCAGGAAGCAGATCATGAACAGAAATTTCAGAATTTGGTAGAGAAGGTTCATAATTATCATAAGTCTAATTATCAGAAGTCCATCGAAGAGAGAGAGAAAGATTCAGAAAATGAACAGAGATTAAATGGACAAAGATGATACACAGCATCTCATGAAGCATAGATCCAGGAGAGGTGGTAGAAATGGACAGCAGAACATCAGGAGATGTTTTAATAGGACCCAGCAACATGGTAACACAGACACCTACAGATATTACCAATAATACCAATAACAATAATCATAATGCCAGTAATCATCATCTTCTTCCGGCTGTTCCTGTTAGGGGTCGCCACAGCAGATCATCTGTTTCCATTTCTTCCTGTCCTCTGCATCTTGCTCTGTCACACCAACCACCTGCATGTCCTCTCTCACCACATCCATAAACATTATCTTAGGCCTTCCTCTTTTCCTGTTACCTGGAAGCTTCATCCTTAGCATCTTTTTCCCAATATACTCAGCATCCCTCCTTAGCACATGTCCAAACCAATGTAATCTTGCCTCTCTGGCTTTGTCTCCAAACCTTCCAACCTGGGCTGACCCTCTAATATACTTATTCCTGATCCTGTCCACCCTCGTCACACCCAGTGCAAATCTTAACATCTTTAACTCTGCCACATCCAGCTCTAACTCCTGCCTTTTTGTCAATGCCACTGTCTCCAACCTATATAACATAGCTGGTCTCACTACCCTCTTGTAGACCTTCCCTTTCACTCTTACTGGTACTCGTCTGTCACAAATCACTCCTGACACTCTTCTCCACCCACTCCATCCTACCTGTACTCTCTTCTTCACCTCTCTTTCACACTCACCATTACTCTGAACTATTGGTCCCAAGTATTTATACTCATCCACCTTAATCACCTCTACTCCTTGCATCCTCACCATTCCTCTATCCTCCCTCTCATTCACACACATATATTATGTCTTAATCCTGCTGACCTTCATTCCTCTTCTCTCTAGAGCATATCTCTATCTCTCCAGGGTCTCCTCCACCTGTTCCCTACTCTCACTAAAGATCACAATGTCATCTGCAAACATCATAGTCCACGGGGACTCCTGTCTGATCTCAGTAATTACATTTATAATAATACTGACAACAATAATCTGAATGTTCAAACTGGTAAAGTGGGTGTTATGAATGAACAGGTTTTTCACAATGTGAACACACCCACAGGACCAGACAGACGAATGAGGGACAGAAAAATGGAGGACTTAGTGACAGCATCATGTACCCTTTGGAACCCACAGACGGGCATGAGAGAACACCAGAATCCTACCCAGCCACAATACAACTCCCAGGACTTACATTACCAAAGCCCAGTACACATGAACAGGAATTATCATCACAACAATTACAATTACAATCAGAGATACAGCCCGCTGAGGTTCCAGAGAAAAGAAGCAAACTACCACTGAACCCGACGAGGGAGGACCAGAACAAATGGAGGAGGAAGCAGTGGACAGGAGTGAGAGAAATGAGGTACCTGGGGAACAACTTCTACCCAGCAGGGCCATGAGTCTGCAGATGAACTTAGTCCCCCAGGATCTGGAATCATTTGAAGAAACCACTGACAGCAGTTGAAGAAAAAGTGCTTAACAGAAGACATTCATACCTCAGGGAAGGAGCAATGAGACACAGACCATCACTGATTTCAAAATATATGTGAGAAAGTTGAATTTGAAACTTTTATTTCACAAGAAAAATAACATGGAGGAAGATAAACCCATTGAAGAAAAGATAAAAGACCCAGCAGTTTCTTTCCCAACTGCATCCCACACTTGCAGCCTTCAAGACAAAATGTGAGCTTGACATAAGAAAGGCTCTCAAAAACACCAAAACATATTTTTTATAATATTTTGAAGGATGAGATATTAGCACTTAAGAATGTGAGCAATGATAGCACTAGAAGTGCTATGAAATTTGATAAGTGTGGGAGCCTACTTGTTACAGATACTGACAGTTATATAATGGAAATAGAGAACATACTGAACACACCTGAGATTTATTCTAAATATTGCTTTGAGAAGGTTAAAACTGCATATATAGAATGGAAAGATAAGCTAACCACAATGCTTAATGAAGAACTTATTAGTGAAATCCTTTTTGACTATTTGAACACTCCTCACCCAAAGTTACTTTGTTTTTGGAGATTTCCAAACCCAATAAGAATAGGGAAGATCCACCTTACAGATCTATTATTGAAAGTGGAGGTTCCATAACAGAGGCCACTGCCATATACTTAGATTTTATTCTTCAGCGTCTTGCTGAAAATAACTCATCTTTTATTTTACATTCATTTGATTTTTTTTAAAGAAAAATAAAAGAAGTGTATGTGAATGAACAAAGCATTTTTGATAACTATTGTTGTTGAAGCCTATATACTGTGTTACCACACATGTACTGTATTGATGCAGCTACACAGGCTTAAAGCAGAAATAGCAATACTACACAAGGGCAAACTGCAAGCTTGGTAAAGATAATAAACTTGGTGTTGAGTTATATTTTTTTCAGTTTCAGTGCCCAGGCTAACAAACAGATAAGGGGGATAGCCATGGTTATGGCTATGGCCCCTAGCCTGGCCAATGTAGCTTTAGGCAAGTGGGAGGAGGAACTTGTACTGCAAAGTGAATACCAGAGTTTTATGACCAGCTACCTTTGCTTTATTGAAAATGTATTCATAGTCTGGCAAGGTTTGAAATCTAAACTCACTGAGTTTATCAATTACATCAATAACTCCACTTCCTTCCTGAAATTTACCACTTCCATCACCTCGGAGTTAGTGCAATTCTTTGATATGACTCCCAGTATTGACAAAGACAAAAGAAAATTAATTAGTAACTTATATAGGAAACCAACAAGAGTGAACTACTTACTTCCCAGATATAGTATCTATCCAGTAAAAACTAAGCACAATGTAATAAAATCAGAAGGCTACAGATTTATATTTCCTTAAAATTATGAGGTTGATTAGGAGGATATATGAGGGATTGGAGGCAAAAATTAAAGTGGGTGGGGTCCTCTGTTATAATTTATTTTTGAGCAGGGGAACCAGGCAGGGGTGTCCTCTTTCTTCTTTGCTATATGCATTAAATTTAAAACCAATGACAAAGAAAATAAGGGACTCAGAAATTCAAGGATATAATCTGTATGGTAGTCAAGAAAATAATATCAATAAATTATTTACAGATGATATTGTTTTATACCTGACAAAACTATAAATATACATTACAGTGTTACTGAACATTTTGAGACAGTTTCAGACCTTTGTGGGATACAAAATTAATGAAGCTAAAACAAAAGTAATAGTGATAAATTATGTACACACACACAAATTGCTTCAGCAATATCAATAATTATGGAGACATGACAAAATGCAGCATTTAGGAGTATGGATAAAAATGATTCTGGTGTGGCAGCTAAGGATATGTGGGAAGAAACTAAACAAAAGGTAATACAAAAATGAGAAACTGGAAGCTTTGTTATATGGATATGGATAATAAGATACAAACAGTCAATATGTTTTTAGTCCCGTTAGTCTTAAACACAGGTCAGGCATACTTTTTTTCAAGCAGACAAGAAGTTGTGGATAGCAATTAATAAAGAGCTGAAGGACTTCATCTGGGAGGGGAAGATTGCAACAGTCAAGTAGGATAAACTGATTCTTCCAGTAGGACAGGGTGGATTTGGATTATCCAGTTTGAAGGAGTATTTAAGAGCTGCATAGTTAAGGCTCCTATAGATAGCGCAAGCAGAAAACTATAATTCAACGTGGAAGAGGATGAAGCTGAAACAGGGAGGAAGTTCAAGAAACAAGGACAGACTGGAATTTTGGGTGCAGGCCTTTAAGGAAAATAACAATAATCATCCAGATTATTATATCCATAAAGTAGCAGAACGTATTCTAAGAACTAAGCCAACACGGGAATGGGGAAAGGAGATTCTGCCAATAGGGATGACCATAGCTCTCAACCTTCCATCGCCAAAATGAGGAACACTCGCCTCATAATGTGGAGCAAATAGGCAAAATGTGGAACACATACTAATGGCTTACTAACAACTTCAACTAGGAAGGTCATAGGATGGTTAAAATATGCTGGTTTTACTTGTAACGAAGATCCTTTAATGAATTAATATGATTAATTTCAATTTACCATGGATTTCACTTAAAAAAATTCCGAACACTGAATGTGTGACAGACTCTTTCAAGGTGGAACTTTGAGGAATTTCAAGGAACATGAGCTTTTTAAGACCCCAGATGAGGTACATTCCTCATAATGAGGTACACTTGAGAGGTATGGGGATGACTGCAATTAGCAGTATAGACAATAAGCAAGATGGGGCTAGAATTTAGTAGATAAAACTGCCAAAGGAACCAAGGTACTTGGAGCAAATATCTAGAGAGGGAAGGATAATAAATAGAATGGGAAGCAGCCAAGAATATATTTGGACTGCAAGTTAGAGATTGCCTTCCCTATCAAGGTCTGATATCAGAGTATAGGCAAAGAGAAATAAACAGGGGGGTCCTAAATGAAAGACCAGCACTGGTAGAGTTTCTAATAGAATGTAGAACTGAAGCTGCCATTAAAAAAGGAATAATCAGTAGAGCGTATGCAATATTGGATGATAACTTTAAGAATCAATCAGACGAGGTTGGAAAGGATTGGGAAGAGAGATTGGATAAGCAATTCACAAAGAAACAATGGGAGGATATATGTATGTTGCCCAAATATGCAACAAAATCTAGAAGATTTGGGATCTTTGCTTGGAAATGTTTACACAGATATTTTTTACCCCAAGTAGACCCCAGAGAATTTTTCCCTCAAGTAGATAGCAAATGTTGGCAGTATGACAGGGAAGAAAGAGGTACATATTTTCTGGGACTGCTGTTGGTTGGCAGACTTTAAGAATTCCCTCTGTGATGTACTCTCAGAGATGCTGGGTGAGTGGATTGGTGTAACGAGGGAGATGATTTTTCTGAGCTATGATACAGAATCAGAATTGCCTAGACATGGTAAGGCCTTGCTGTGTCTAATAATGGTGGCTGCCAAAAAAGCAATTACTAGAAAATTCAAATCAAAAGCTAAACCAGCTACATTGGAAGTAGTGAATATAGTAACAGAGATAAAACAACTGGAATTAAGATCTTTACAAAAGGGTAGGAGCAAACTACATAGGAAAAAATGGGAATTGTGTTAACAATACATACAGGGGAGGAATTAGGTTTAAAAGAAGAGAGGACTTAAATGAACCATGTAATAGTTGACTGAAAATGATTAGGTGGATTATAAGTGATGTATAATGTCTGCGGTAGTGGTGCTGCTTTAGCGTTGTCGCCTCACAGCAAGACTTTGTCCCATTCGATTCTCAGCTAGAGCGTCTTCTGTGTGGAGGCATGTGTAAATGGGCGTGCCTTCATTGAAGGTTGTGCATCAGGGCTGGTAACTCGGCACGTAAAAATCCACTACCAAACATTAGCGGACCGGAGTTCTGTTGTGGTGACCCCTAACCGGGATAAGCTGAAAGACACAACAGCATAAGTGATGTATAATGTTTGCAACAGGGAGTGTGTCAGTATGGCTTGTAATGTAAAATGCTTGCAACTAGAATTGTGCTGGTGTGGTTTGTTTTCATTTATATAAATGAATGACTGCCTATGTCGTAAGTACTGGTTTAATAAATATGTTTCTTGTTTAAAGAAAAGGGGCAGGAATTGGATAATTTCTATAATGTTGCTTAGGTTATATGAAATATAAGCAATATATGTGAAGCATAATGTGTGTTAATGTTAATTAGTTAATACAGTTTGATTACAATTGTATAAATATAAATTTGCCTATGTCACAAGTGATTATTCAATAAAGGTGTTTACAAAAAGGCTACAGATTAGCACTCATTGCCATATATTTAACCTTTTTCCCAAAAATATGAATGATCTTGAAAATTATTTTTTAAGCAGAGGTTATGAATCAAACATTTTACATATGCTCCTGGACCCCATTAGAGATTCTAAAATTAACAATGACCCTATTTGGAATAAGTCTTTTGGTAGAATAATGCAAAATGGACACTCTTAACACAAAAGAAGAGAAAAGTAAGGGCAGTTGCATTTCAACTTACACCTAGGATTTCAATATAATTAAAGCCATTATTAAGGAGAACCGGGCCATCCTCACTGACAATCAGCAGTTTGTAAGGGTTAAAGGTGATCACCCTACTTTTGTATATAAAGAGAGCAGGAGCCTGCATAGCTACATGGGAAAGAAAAACAAGGAACACCAGGATGATATGAGCACTAAAGTCTGTGGGCCACCTAACTGCACCTTCTGTGAATACTTGATGGAGTGTGACTCGTTTGAATGCCTGCTTCTTAAAAAGACGATGAAATCTTCAGCAGGTGGTAACTGAAAAGGTTGTATATAGGGCCAAGTGTAATGACTGCCCTGCATTTTATGTAGGCAAGACTATGAATAAACTGAAAAGGAGGATTTCAGATAATTTTTCTGACATCAGATGTAAATACCAGAGGAAAACCTTATTCAAACACTTATTAGAACACCCCAGACATTCTGGTTTTAAATTTATCATTCTGAACTGTGTGGAGATAGATGAGCTTGAAGGAGATGTGAATGGTGTGTTGGGGAAAAAAAATTATGCTGGCAATCAAAATTAAATGCATTCAGAAAACCAGGACTTGACTGCTATTACTCTATTAAGAGTGTATTGAATCTACATAAGCTGCCACACAATCTGCAAGAGGAAGTTTTTATGTTCTAAAAATATAATAAATAATAATAAAAATGATGTGTATAATGTGTATAAATATATGTGTGTGTGTGTATGTGTGTGTGTGTGTGTGTGTGTGTGTGTGTGTGTGTGTGTGTGTGTGTGTGTGTGTGTTTGTGTGTGTTTAGTTAGTTTAACCTCAATTTTCCTTTGATTAGATTTATTGCATCACACCAGAAATTTAAAGCGTCTATATAACGTGATCGAATGGTCAAATAGTCGAACACGTAATAGTCGACCCATAATAATTGAACCATCACAATATTGAATGTAAAATAAAAAAAGAAAAACCCAGACAAACCATTTAAATGCTCTATGCAGGGGGGTAAGCCCGCCTGCACCCCTCCACACCCCCGCTACTTAAATATACCAACTCCGAGATTGCACTACAGTGCAGACAATGGAAAACTTCCATTTCCGAACTGTACAGAGATCTCCATTGAACCGTTTGACATTGTGGTGGTTCGATTATTTTGGGTCGACTATTATGTGTTCGACTATTTGATAATTCGATCACTTAATATAGACCCAAATTTAAACAGTAAATTCAAAACACACATTTTCTCATGCCGGTATTATCACGCAGTATTGTTATAATTCCCCCATGTACCATACTGATGGATGCTCATGCACACTCATGCATGCACCTGCTTACTTTTATACATTACTAGTTTACTTTCATCCACTGCTTTCTGTATTTGTGTGTGTTTTTTCTACTAGTTTTCATTGCATAAACGTTTTGGGGCTGTAAACATAAAAACTGTCCAGACAGTTTTTTTTTCATTTTTTGCAAAGCCAGTGACATTTTCCTGAGCTGTTAATAATTTAGTTTTTATGCACAATAATACACATGGATGGAGATTCACTAGATATTATTAGACATATATATTTTTATAGTTATAGCATTTTAGTTTGATTGTGTTTATGGTTAGGTAACTATCTATGTTTTTTTTCTTGATTTTAGTTCTTGTCACAGACCTGATGAAGGCTTTATTGCATTAGTTATCTGAAAGTGATTTTAATTAAGTCTTTTTATGTATATCTTTTATATATATTTTACATTTTTCTTAATACCTGACCTTGGAATGTGGGTTGTAAATAGGTAGTGTATTCCTTAATTGGGATTTACTTGGATCTAATCAGTAGTAAAGTGTGGGTGTGGGCACTTGTTCTAAAACTTACTTTTACAGCCCTGTTTATACTGTTTGCCATGAATAGGATGGTTTAAAATTAAACAATATGTATATTTTCCACACCTACCTCTAAGTGTATAAAGGCTGATATGTTTAATATTGTTAAAATATTTCTGATTTTCTTTTTACTGAGGATCATTTGTCTTTGATGAATTACGGCTTGTTGCTTTGGAACACTACCTAGGTTTGATGATTTTTGGAAATTATTGTGGCTGAGCTCATTAACAAAGCTTTAAGACCACTAGTGTCTCTTCCTGGGCTTGTTCATTTATATATATATATATATATATATATATATATATATATATATATATATATATATATATATATATATCTACATAGATAGACAGAGACAATAGATATAGATATAGATATAGAAATAGATATAGATATAGATATAGATATAGATATAGATATAGATATAGATATAGATGTGTGTGTGTGAGTGAAGGATTAGGGGATGGGATCATAGGATCATAGCGATTCCAACATTCTTCTAATGCTTTAACAGTTAAAATCTTACATGTAAAGAATTAACAGCCAATCATATTACCTATAAGGGATTGTATCTCTTGTACCACTTCATTCAAGATGAAAAGGAATTAACTGCCATGAACCTTCTGGTATGCAAAGATGTAATAGCACTGCCAACTCACATGCCACTGGGTTTTATGGAGAAGTTACTATTATAGTTATCCAGTACAGTAGTACCTGTGGTGAAATGTACAACATAATGCTAATAGATTAATGGTACTGACTCTTGATGACGTAAAAATTCAGTTACTGAATTTCAACAATAATTCTAGGAATTGCTGCATTCAACACATCTGGCCACAAAAAAAAACTAAATAGTTCGTTTATGCCATCCCTACACACATATGGTTTCATTCATCTGGCCTGATAGTATGTTTCATTTATGGTTTACATCCTAGGACACTGAAATTGCATACTTACAAAACATAGATGATCTATATAAAAGTATATCCATTCATACCTCTCAACCTGTTAGTGCAAGGAATTTGGGCAAATACAAAAATAATTGGAGGACAAAGGCCCAAAATTAGGGGCAGATTTTTAATTATTGCTGTTGTAAACTTAGAAAGCTGCTGGAATAACAGGTTTTGCATTAGTATGCATTTTCTGAAGGAAAATTAAATGGCTGTCATTATACATTGGCTTCCCGCCTCAATGGGTTGACAGGAAACTACAAATTTTATGAATGTCTGACCAAAAATATGAGGTACAATTCTAGATGGAGATTCTGTGAAAATCTACAAGGCAAGAGGAGGTAACTGCCTAAAGTATATGGAATGTATTGGGCTAGCTGCCCCTACAGGCCATTTTACGTTTAGCCAGTTTCCCTCAAATGTGAAAATCAAACCCTGTACTCTGTGTCTGTAAAGTAAACATTTTAACCATTATGCCAACCATTCAGTGAACTGAATGAAACAACAAAAGAATCCACAACTTCGATAACAAATTCAGTGAATTGACTCTGGAAAATTCTTTTAATGTATATCAGCTAGATATTCTGTCTGCTGCTTTTTTTATAGTCACATTTAAATCTTTAGTGTTTTTGGACTCCTGTTATGGAGTCTTCAACTTTAGATTGAATATACTGCTGTAAAAGTGAAAGGTGCATGAATGTTGCTTTGCATCAATATAAATGCCTGGTAATACTTTTAACTAAATATTAGAATAAACCAATATAATCACTATTTTAACTATGTAGTCAAATCCATTAATTGATTATTATGTTTTTTTTTTTCACTTTTTTCCTATAAGGATAATTTTATGAGGATATAATATTTTAATTTTGCAATAGATGCAGTGGGTTGTTTTCATTTTATTGCTTATCAAAAGGATTGCATGCAATATTGTTCTTATCATCTCTGGGTTATTCACATTTAAACCATAAGGTTAAACATTTCATGGGCCTGTATAGTAAGGGTTCTGAAGATCTTCATATCAACAGTCTGATAAGTGCCTATGAACCTAATATTAACAATAAGAAAATATTAAGATTTTGCACAGAAAGGACAACACAGAGTAAGTACAGGAGTGGCAAGTATAACTCTATCTCAATATGTCTATAACAAACCATTAAGGAACCTTACAGCTGAGACAAGAAAGCATCAGCAGTAATATCAATGCAAATAAAATGTTGCTAATATACAATTACAGTGGTGCAAGGCCCATATTTCAATAGATGACAACAACTGCAATCATTTACATTTTATTTAAACAAGTACACCTGCTCCATACTCCACATAGGTTTCCTATAATTTCCTGCAATCATTTACACTCTGTTTAAAGGCGTTGCTTTCTCAGAACACAGTGACATCAATGCTGGGGGCATAAACAAGTTGTGACATGTGAATGTACTGTCATGTCAGGATCTAGGTGGGAATTAGAGACCACTAATCTATTAAGGCATCCTTAACAGTTAACTGGTAGTGGGGTTACATCTTAATTTAAATATTTAAACTGATTGGGGATTCAAAATAGCTTATTGTAATTGCAGTTAAAGAGGTGTGTGAGTGGGAATTAGAGATCAATAATCTATTCCGACATCCTTATCAGTTACTTTGCACTTGGGTTATAGCTTAACTTGAATAATTATAGTGCCGCAGACAATGGCCACAGCATGCTTGAAGTATAGGCAGGATGCAGTTCGGGACTGGTAACACATATTTTGGGAGTGAGCAAAGTTGAGTTATTTCCGAAAAGATTTTTTACAGCTGCTGAGGGATGTGTTTCATAAACAAATTGATATGACAGTTGAACTGTATATTGTGGAGCTTTTAGTAAAAGACAGTTTGGATAAATGTTAGAAGACTTTGTTGACTTTCTAATAATACAGATAAAAAGACAATAATGTAGAAGTGGAAGTCCCAAATTAAACCAGTGCTGACCAGTGTGGTAGAGTTAGCAGATGAGTTAGCCACGCAATAAAACTGGGGGGTTATGGATAAATTAAGACAAAAGTTTGTAATAAATTGTTGCTGTTGCTCCAATATAATGATCAGTTAAGCCAGTAGAAATGGCTTCACTTACTGCTTGATTATTACCATACATAATACAGTACAATTTCTTTAAGTAAATACATAACAGAAACAAAACTAGATGTTATATAACTTATGGGGCAGATATTGTAATATGCATGCTTTGTGGTAGAGATGGGTAAAGCTTGATTGTTATCCTGATTTCCTATGATTGGTCATATCTATATGATGGTCATATGATCTAGGATGCTGAGGGACTTGGTGTCAATGCAGCAGTGATACCCGAACACTGTTGTGATCTGGTCTGGAAGAGTGTTAAAGTTAGCCTGGGTGAGAGCTTTGAAAGTAGCAGCTTTAGAGACAACTTCAAAATTCATAATAACTGGGTGGCCAGCACCAAGCCCCAAGTTTGGCATCTGTGACCTGGAACATTGGGAACTTGCTGGCAAAGATCTAGCCTAGTATAGAAAACTCACAGTGCAGGTGCCTTTGGTAAGTTGTGGTATATGAGTTTCATTCCCCTTGAGGAGTTGTGGTCTCCTTTGTGGTCCCCTTGGGATAAACAAGGACATGAAAGGGCTAGAGGGACTTCTTTATTAATTGAAGTCTTTTGAGTGGTCACCATGTGTCCATCCCCCCTGCTTTTCTTTTCTTGAATCAGTTGAAATGATTAATATATGTTAAAGAAAATCATCAAAAATGCTGTACTAGGTGATTTTGTTATGATTATACCAAGTGGGCACTGAGGGCATAACACTTGTGCTCAGGGTTCATACAGGCTGACTGGTGTGGGCTGTCTGTATCTAGATTGAATCTATTCATCTTACTGAGACCTCATAATCGTTATTCAATACGGTTTTTAGGGCAGAGTTATCAAATGCTTTGCATAGATGCTGATTAGTTCATTCATTTTGCAGCTGTTATACTTTGTTACTTTAATAAATTTGGTCACAGTGGTTATGTAGTATGGACTAAATTTTCTGGGAGAGTTTGAGCAGGAAAGGGGGTGGGTTAAGCTAAATGTCTTACATCAGTTAAGAAACACGAATGCTAAATTTGTACATCTTTTCTTCTTGTGCCATTATATAATACAGAGTATGTCTGTTGCTCATCTACAAGCAAGGACACCAAAAACCTAAATGTTATTAAAGGTAACCATTTGAAATGCCAGTACCCACTAAATATGGAGACTGAATGGGCAGAAAGTGGACTTACACACACCAAGTCTGACATGGACATTTCTCAGAAAATTCCCTTTTCTCCAACATATGGTAAACTCTTAGTTGGTATATATAACAATTGCCCCCCCCCCCCCATATCACGGCTGCAAGGGTTGCTTGCCTCCCTCCAAAAAAGAAGTTTAAAACAGAAGAGCAGTGTTTGAGATTTGCTCTTTTCCTACATTTTCAACCTTTTTTTAGTTCTATCAGCACATGACTTTATGAGTGTCAACATATCAATAGAGAGATGCTATTAAATGTATTTCATATTAATGCACCACATTTTGCTCTATTTAAAAATAGCACTTTGTCAAGTGCATTTTCTGTATCTAGCTTTGTAAGTCATAATACGGGGTTTTCTTATTTTAATACCTGTACCATTTTTTGGTCATGCTCAATAATGCGACTGCAGCAAAAATTATACTGATTAGGTAGTATTTTAGTTGGGTTACTTTTGCAGTTCTTCATTGATAAATATTATTTAGCACTCTGTGCCAAATGCTGAACTACAGAAGGTGAAAAGCCAAACATCAGAAGGACACTTGGCATGGTGTGCTGCCTAGATTTTTGACATAGGTAAATAATTTCAAAAAGTGACGTTTGTGCTGTGATTGTGAACACCATTAGATTTGATGCATCTTCCTAGCCATGAAATTTCCATTAAAATAGGAGGAGTCTTTAAAATATTATATTAGTTTAATTTTAGATTAATGACTCAAACATTAAAAAAATGATATTATTGTGTTAAGGACCTAGAATGTCAACAGCTTCGTACAATACTACCACAGCATTATCTACCCTGATTTTGTCATCTTAGACATGATTAGAATCAGGAAAAAAGACAGATTCTTAATGTTATCAGATTGATGTGCAGACAGGAGGTGATAACTGCTAAATGTTAATATTTGTGGTTTTATTTCTTACCTTGGTACCAAGAAGGTGCTAAAACGCTGTATGATGTCTGTAACCAACTTAATGTCAAGCCCAGATGCAATGAGAGACTGTGATGTTTCTAATAAAACAGTCATGAAAATATTACCAGTGTGATTGAATCTACAAAGACCAAAATAACTACAAACTTTACTTAGAATGAGTTCCATCAAATCTTATGAAGTATAAAAGTACTATTAATTGGCCGTAAAGGTGCTGTTTTTTCTGAATTAATCATATAAAGTATTCTATGTATAAGTAACACGTTTATCAGACATAAAAATAAAATAAGAATAAAAATACAAATGGAATGGTATGAACGGTATTTCTAGAGTACATTTTGGTTTTCAAAACAACTTCACACTAATTTAGTTATGTCTTCATCTTGAGACTACACTTGCTAATACACACTTTCTTGTTACAGTTTGTTTCTTCAGTTCCCAGTCCTGTTTAAGTCCCCTTAATTATTTCTCCAATACTGTCAGCACTCTTACTGCCCTAGTAGTTGAAAGGTTAAACAAAGCATCACAACTGTCAAAATGAGTGAAACCAACTGATGTTGAGCTAACAGAAGGTAATCAGTGCTAATAGGTACATAATGGCTGACAGTGAGCTTGTTTGCACACAGATACATCATTGCAGATACAGTGCAGACCAAGCTGCAGCCATACTTAAAGAAAAGTACCAGACACATCCTTGTTAAAAGACAAAGCACAGCCTAGAAAAAAAATGTCAGTAACCTCAGTAAACAATCCCTATCTGAGTTTGAAAAGTACATGGTTTTACATAACATAAATGTAGCTTTCATCTTAAATGTACAGTATCCAAAAATTTGTTTCAGTTTCTAATTGCCACAGTTCTCATACCTTGGCAGTATATAAAAAGTACACACTCCATTCTAATATGTTTTGCAATTTTTTTCAAGGACAGTACTTCAGCTGATGGGAATAACACTTGAACTTTTTAATATGGCATGTGTTACTGCTTATTTTACACCCTTCTTGAAACTGCAGTCACTTAATCCTTAAATATAGTGACACGCTCTTAATAGAGAATAAATGCACAAATCAGATGTTATTGCACAATCTCTACTAATGCAAGTAAAGATGTACACTTAGCGAGAGACAGTTGCTATGGACTATTGTGGCTCTGCTCCCTTATGAAAAAAACCCACAGGTTTCTTCCTAATCGATAGGATCATATTTTCCCTTTTCCACACACAGATGAGCTTCTCTACGGCTTCCTATAGAGTGTCTATTACAACTATAGCATGTATTTAAAGCTTAGCATGCATTTAAAGCATATGGTATGAAATTATCTCACACATTACTATCTCCTGGAGTCTCATGCCAGACCTAGTGCCGGTCATCAAATTATATCACAGAACACTGTTATTTATCAAATTAAAATTAAATAAGATAGAACTCATCTTAACCAACTAAAATAAACATCAAGTGGGATACCCTATTTTACCTCCTAATATGGGAACTGCCCAAAAATAAACACACCATTTATTTGCTCCATCTGTGAAGAAACACAACCTTGGAAAAACTGAAAAAAATAAAGATTTCTTATGTATGAGTCTGCATGACTTCTGAATCTGTGCATATAAACAGAAAAGGCAAATATTTGCTTTAATGTGATTAAATGGTATGCATATAGTTATAGGTTTAGTGATGCTGGGTTATTATGTTTGTAAGGTTTGTTATATATTGAAATAAAGAGAATTTAAATAAATAAATAAATAGAAAAGGCAAAGTTGCACTGGTTTGTTTTGTGAAATCCATATTACCTGAACTCCAGTGTACAACTTTAATTGCCATTACCACTTTTTGATCAAAGTTGTAGAGATATTCTCATACCTGTTCCTCCTAGTTCTAAATACCCTCCTTTGTTTTGGAAAGATACTGGTCTTTTGCACCATATTTATGAATGAGTTATTGAAGTTTTTTTATCACATATATATGGCCTTTTTCTGCCTTAATGCATACATGTGGTCACATCTCTAGTGTTCTTTTGATGTAACTCATAATGTAAAACATCCATTATACTTTCTGGTTTGAATTAGCTTCAAAGAGTGTTGAGTCTTCCTAATACAACTTCACAATCAGTTCTATAAGCTAAGCGTACCTCTCTCTGCATACCAAGAGTTGCTGTTTATACTTACGCAACCTGGCATAATGCTTTACTGTCTTCTATTATGCATTTTGTATTTTTGCTGTCTTTCTATTTTACACAATCCCTTCTTAAAATACACAATCCATCCTTGTATTCTTTGAAATTAAAGCTCATTTCACAAGGGGAAAAACTCAGTCAGTTCCATTGACTACTTTTACTTTGTTTTCATAAGTTTGTATGTTGTTGGTAGGCCGACAACCACTGGGGCCCTTACGACTTTAGCCACGTACCCCAAATTATTTGGTTTCAGAGTATCTTGGGTGTCTATATGAGGGGGAATTTGTTAGTAGTTAAGTAGTTAGTTAGGGCGTTAGTTAGGATAAGACATTTCTTATTGATGGCCTCTGTCCATAAGAGACATGGGGGCCAGGCTGGCAGTAAATTTATGAATTCCCAGTTGTCAAGGTTTTATTTGAATAGTGTCAGGGATTAACTATGTTTTCCAAGTTTTGTAAGTTTTGCTTTTCTCTCATAATTTATATTTCCACTGTATTGCAGATAATTGCATTTGCACTTTAAGGCTATAACATAGCCAAAAAGGAAAGGTATTAGGATGGTAAAGATTTATTAGAGAAATTTAAAAAATAGCCATAGTAGCACCCTGACCCTTCAGCAAGCAGAATAATGTAATAAGAAATGAAAAGCCACTGAATATAAAGATCAAATGGATGACAAGACTGATAAATGCTCAACAGACATACATTTCCAAATACTTTACAATATAGCCATATATTAAGAAAACTGCTGCAAAGAGGTACTTTTCCTCAATATCATTTTGGGATTTTTAGTATCATTTATATAGCTCTTTGCACCCATAAACATCCCAGGCAGCTTATCTATCTATCCCAGCTGCTCATCACAGTTTTGATTGAGTCTTAGTCCATAACATAAATGGCCAGTACATCCAGAATGCCCATTGTTTCTATACATGTGTTACCTAACCTCAGCCTTGTAAATACTCTACCCCCTCAGTCTATCGTAAATATATCCAGCCTTGCTGCTATGTACAATTGGAAGACTTCCTATCTGAGTGTTTCAACTGAAGGGCATATGATCTTTCACGTTTTCTTTTTCATGTTGCTTTTACACTTATAAACAAGCCTGTATCTGTCTGTCACTCTATATGTCATTTCTTTTCAGTGCACACATTATTTAATACCTGTTCTCTCCTAGATGCTTCTAACATGTCTGATAGTCTTCCTTAAGAATGGATACCAGCAGTGAGTATAGTGTTTTTGTTAATGGCTTTATGATGGCACACTGGCAAGATTTCTGCCAAACAGCAGGACAGTTCACTTTTTCCTCAGAGGACTTACAAACACATCTGGAGTTAAAGATACTTGAAATGGGGGAGAGACATTTGGAATTAGAATATGCAGAGAGACTGCAGTGTTTGGAGGCTGAAAAAAGGACAAGCAGATGGAATTAGAATTAGAAGAGAGACTGCAGCCTTTGGAGGTCAAAGAGAATGAGAGACTGCAGCATTTGGAGGCTGAAGAAAAGGAGAAACAGCTCCAACATGAGAGGCAGATGCTGTATCTTCATCAGAGTCATGGAGGTAATGGGGAAGGGGAAAACTGAACCCCAGAAGCAATAAAGGTCAGTAGATTTCTTTGACGGTTTATAGAGGGTGATAATTATTCATATATTTGAAAGAGTATGTCAACAGTATAATGTTGACCAAGGGTTCTGGGAACAGTTCCTGACCCCCTTACTCCATGTAACTTCAAAATTGTCTCACAACGATTGTTTAAACTATGATAAAGTTAAACATTGTTTATTGGAATGTTTTAAGTTAACACCTGAAGCTTTCAGAAAAAAGTTTCATGAGCATAGGCAGATGAAAGTCTATGTGATTATGTTGCTGAGTTAAGCACATATTTTCATAGGTGAGTAGGTGGGTGTCAGGTCACCACTTTTGAAAGGCTGGCAGACCTTTTGGTGAGGGAGCAAGCTCTTATCCCTTAAAACTTTGCCTGAGGACATGAAAATCTGGTTGGCAGACCAGGAGTGTAACTCTGCAGATGAGCCGGGGAGAAAAGTAGATCTCTACTTAGCAAGCAGGGCACCACTGCACAAGAAAGGGACACCCAGTGCTGCACATGGATATAATAGAACTCATGGCGAGCATCCTAAACCACCACAACAGAGTCCACCAGTAACAGAGGAAGCCACTAGTTCAGGTATATGGCCAGGATCAAGGGTTAGATGCTTTAAATGTAACCATAGGGCCCATGTAGCATACAAATTTCCACTGAAGCAAGGTGGGGAAACAAAACGTGAGGGTGCCAGCAAGTGGGAATAGCAGCATGCCAGTGGTAAGTTTTCTGGAGACAACAAGGGTACTCAACTATTACTGGAGTGTATATCCTATCTTACTAGATGGAAAACAGGCCACTGCTAAGAGACACAGTCTCTGACATAACCATTGTGAAGCCTGCAGTGGTTAAAGAGGCACAATACTTGCTTGTGCAGTCCACACCAGTCAGAGCTTTTGGAGGGTCCCCATTCCAAATACCTTTGGCCAGGGTTCACCTTGACTGAGAGGGCAGAAAAGGAAGCAAGCCGGTAGGTGTGTTTGATAATATCCCTGGCGATGTCTTGATAGGAATGATTTTGATAATGCAGTACCTTGTGTGCTTGCAATTACAGGCAGCCAGGCTTGGAGACAGCCATGTAGGTCTGGTAGCCTGGGGGAGACCCAAACAGACCCCACACATGGAGATGGGGTTGGTGATGTGGCTATTTCATGGAGGGGAGCTACTCTGTAGCAGTGAGTCTGAAAGTGAGCCACAGCTACTTGTAGGAACTGATGTTCCCATGGACAGGGTGACTGCAATGACAGAGATGAGTGGTAGAACCCAGGCTGACAGTGAGACACCTCTGTCAAAAAATACCAGGTTCCCTGTGGAAATGGAATGGGAAGGGTCACAAAGGTAGAGTTGAGACAGGCTCAGCTTTCAGACTTTACCTTATGAGGCTTGAGGGAGGTAGCTAAGGAACCACCTGATTCACAAGAAAAAGGGGAGTCTGTACACTGGAACAAAGGGTTACTGTATAGAGAGTGGACCCCTGAGGAAGGGCTAGAGAACGAAGTAATACAGCAGCTGGTAGTGCCCAGAGCCTGCCTACCATCTGGCACTTCTAGCTGTAGCCCATGACATTCCTTTTGCAGATCATATGGGTATAAAGCATACCAAGAAATGTATTATGCAGAATGTTTATTGACCTTGGATTGCAAAGGATATAATGGGGTACTGCAGTACCTGTGAACAGTGCCAAAAGTTTGGCAGGACACAAGGTGAAAGCTCCTTTGATGCCTTTGCCTGTTATTGAAAAGCCATTTCAGATGGCAGCTATCGATACTGTGAGGGCTCAGAGTACCCAAAGTTCAACAGGAAAGAGGTATATTCTGGTGGTAGTAGATTATGCTACTAGATACCCTGGATCTGTCCTCCATCAAGGCAAAAAAGGTGGAAAATAATTTGTTAGATATTTTCATCAGGATGGGTTTCCTGAGAGAAATACTGACTGACAGAGGTGCCATTTTCATGTCAGACCTGCTGGCTTGTCTGTGGAAGCACTATGGGGTGAAGCACCTAAACACTACCCCCCTACCACTCCCAGACTAATGGTCTTGTGAGAGGTTAAAGTCTACACAAAACGCCATGCTTCAGGCATTTGCAGACCAGTTTAAGAGTGAGTGGGACAAATATTTGCCCCATCTTCTTTTTTCATACAGAGACATACCCAGGAATCCACAGGTTTTTCACCCTTTGAGTTGCTGTATGGGCATAGGGTGGGGTGCCTTTAGATTTGATTCATGATGAATTAGAGGGTGAGTGTGAATCACACAAGGAGTCTGTTGTGGCATATATCCTTAACCTCAGGACAAGGCTTAGGGAGCTCAGGGATTTGGCCCAGGAGAACCTGGCAGGAGCCCAACAGAAGAAAAAAGTCTGGTATGACAGGACTGCTCCAGTCTGAGAGTATTCTGTGGGACAGCAGGTTATGGTGCTTATTCCTGTCAGACACAATTGGAAGTGGTAAGGAAGGTCAGTAATTTTAATTACATGGTAAACCTGCCAGGCAGGAGGAATGGCACTACTTGTACCATGTTAACATGATGAAGCCTTACCATGATAGGGAGACCCTGGTGCTAAATATTTGCAGTGGATGGCAGGTGTTGCCTGTCTCGGTTACCAAAAATCAGGTGAGGGCATTCTTGCAGACAGTGGGGTACTATAGAAAGTTCATTCCCTATTATAGTAAAAATAACTGCTCCCCAAACAGACGTGATGAGGAAAAGCATGCCATACAATGTTGTGTGGACCTCAGCCTGCAAGCAGTCATTCCAAAATCTTAAAGGGGCTTTGGGAGGACTCCCTGTGTTAGCTGGTCCAGATTACAGCAAATAATTTATTGTGCAGGTGGGTGCTTCATACCATTGAGCTGGGCTGTACTCAGCCAGGATTCCTCAGAGGGAGAAGAGTAAGCAGTTGTATATCTGAGCTGTAGACTCCAACACAGAGAGGAATGTTATGCAACTGTAGAAAAATGTCTAGAAATGGTATGAGCACTGTGGAAACTTCAGCCCTATCTGTATGGAAGGAAATTCATTGTGATTAGAAACCGCAGTCCCTTAATATGGCTACATCATGCCAGCCAGCAAAATGCAAAATTATTAAATTGAAGCCTAGGGCTGCAGGTATATGACATGACAGTACAACACCATAGTGGGGTCAGCAATGCCAATGCAGATGGGCTATCAAGACAGGATATAGGTTAACGTGTTCCCAGACAGGCCCATTTTTCTCAAGCAACATTTTCCCAGGGTCACTTGAAAAACTAGCTTGAGTCTTCAAAAGGGGAAGAGATGTGATGATATGAGGTAGTGCTAGGAGCAGTAGGACAGCGCATGTGTAACATATGACAGCATAACTAGCTGAAGTTTTGTAAATAATTTTATGTCATTTGACTATTACACTAATCTGTGTTATAATGTATTTGTAAAGCTGCTTGTGTTAAAAATTTATCAACAGTGCGTCCTGCTGGACAGAAAAGCGAAATATATGTATATCATCATTATTATTATAACTGATGAAATGTATATGTTTTAACAGAGAATTCTAGAAAGGAAGAGGTTAATCCCAGTCCAGCTAATTTTGAAAAAAAGTTTTAAAATTAAATGGATTGTTCTTGAAGGTCCTTATGTCATATGACAACCAAGAATTTGGATTTGATAGATGAGTTTAACATAATAACTAACATGTTTATAAAACGGGGTTATGAGAAATAACATCTCAGTGTACTTAGCTGTGAAATTTTAAACAAAAGGGATTTGTTATATCCACCTGTACATAGGGTACCCCTTGTCACTAATAAAACAAGGACTGCTCAGACTAGTACCACACAAGGTAGTTTTTGTAGTCTGGATTTGCCAGTGGACTGTCCTACTATTAGGAACATAATACAAAGGAACTGGAAAATTTTGGAAGGAAATGGAGATTTGATTAAAGTTTTGGGGTAAACCCAATTTTGTTCATAGAGATAATTGTAACATCAAGAAATTATTGGAAAAGGGCCCTGCAACAATTACTCGGAGGGTGACACCTTCCAGCAAGAGATTTGGGATGTTTAAGTATGGACAGTGTCATTTTTGTAGGTATGTTCTTGAAGGTCCTTATGTCATGTTAACACATCTCACACACCCTAAGTGCCAGGATACCAGGCTTGTAAAACTAGAGTTGTTGTCTACATCAGTTTATGTAGCGGTTGTGAGGCATTTTATGCTGTGATGACTACCCACATCTTAATGGAGTGCATGAGAGAACATCTTTACAGTATTAAAAGGAAGGATAGTAATAATGCTTTATTTAAACACTCAGCTGAGTGTGAAAAATACAAAAAAAAATTATTTTCTATACTAAAGGTTGTGGATTCTGACCCCAGGGGTGGTGATTTTAAAAATTACCTAGAACAAAGGGAAGCCCTGTGGCAAGTGAAACTTGAAGCTGATAAAAGACCGGGTCTGAATGAGGTAATTAACATCAAATGTTTTTTAAAATATAGAAAATTAAAAGTTAAGAAAGTTTGAAAAGCTGAGTATCTTTTTAGCCTCATTTTTGCCTTTATTGACCATCGGAAGCCTTTGATTTTTTTAGGCTCTGCTCATTAGTGAAGGGTTGTACGAAGGAAATACAGTTTACCTTTACAAGGTCGCAAACAAAATATGTGAGCAGTCAAATATCTGACTCACATAGTCAGAAACTGCACTTCTGAATGTTTAAAACAGCAAAAGTGCTGATCAATAAATTCAACATTCCGAGAATATTGAATATTTTCAAAAGACCCGACATTTCCAGATGTCCTTAATATACCATTTCTGAGATCACACTACAATGAGAGAAGGGGTACATGTTCCGATCCCCACTGTAGCCCAATCTGCACTCCAAATTGCTGAATTTGCATGAATGAATGCACACTGGCATTCGCTCTATTGTAAATTTGGAAATTCAATGTCCATATTTCCAACTACTGAAATTGTACTTTTGCACATCTGCCTTTGCACATGTGCGCTTCAACAATATGAAAGTAAACCAGTAATACAACCCCAACAACAACACACACACACGCACACACACACACACACACACACACACACACACACACACACACACACACACACACACAGTCCCCCCAACCCACTCAATCACACTCATAGTCAGTTGTCCATTTGTCCACACGCACGCGCACACACACACACACATACACACACACACACACACACACACACACATACACACACACACACACACACACACACACACACACACACACACACACACACACACACACACACACACACACGTAACAGACCTCTCTTTTGAGAATTGCTTTTGCCAAGTGTAGATTTTTTAGTTGTCAATTATTGTACTCATCAATGTATTCCATAACAGTGGGCAATGCTGTAAACTATAGAACACTTTAATATGTTTTATAATTTGTAGTAATGCAGGTTTACGCAAGTGCAATGCTGTTTTGATGGATGGGCACTAAGTATTATGGATATATGGAAAACAATTGGTGTGAAAGTACTTAAATAGATTACACGACAGACAACAGCATTGAAAAAAAGGAGAGAGGGACTTTGTAAATCTGATTACCATAAGGAGTAGAAGCCAGAGACACAGCCTTTCAAAACCACAAGAGAATAGAGGGAGGGTTGCGGAACAAATTCAAACTGGTGCTAAAATCCTGTGGTTAGAATTTCAGAAATGGTTAGCTTAATGGCTCATGAGGATGGGGTAGACACAAATAACAGTAGAAAAAACTATAGCATTGTAAACAGAAAGGCACTGTAATGTAACTTTTAAGGAGGGATATACAGCTATGAAAAGTAATGAAACACAAATCCTGGACCAGAATTCACAGTACTGTCACTACTGTAATCATGCCACAGATTATGGCACTAGATTACTGGAATACGACTTTAAGCAGGTATCTATAGCTATAAAAAGTACTGAAGCACAAATCATGGACCAGAATTCACAATACTGCAATCCTACTATAGACTAAGGCCCAAGACCATGCAGAAATTTACCAGTAATACTGTAATAAATGACTAAATGAGGCTCAAATTTGGCAGCAGAAATCAGTCCCACCAAGACTGTAAAAGAAGCTACAAGACTGCCCAGAGTGGAATCAAAATACAAAATGCTACCTTTTACATGTAATTTTACTTATGGAAACAGAAGTGTGGTATAATATGTAAACAATGTTACAATCTTTCATTAATATACAAACTTCACACAACTACAAGTACTAGTATTGAGAAAAGGCCTGGATAAATTTCTGTAAAAGTTTCTCCAGCTCCTACATTAAAGTGCCTTAAATGGAAATAATTGAACAGACATATTACTTGAAATTTTACAGACTTTTTGGGAGTCCATAAACTGGAAGGATTGTCAATTTTTTGGTTTGTTTTTGGCCACTCTGGATTTTGTATAGAATATTTCTAGTCAAACATTGGGTTAAGAGATAAAAATATTCTGCCTTAAAGGTTTCAGTAACATCATGTTGTAACATGTTTTAACAGTCAACATGGTTCTAAATCTAATAAGAAATTCATTCACATATTGCAAAGAGGTCATAAGCACAATATCCCTCCTTCATCAAGTTCTTCAAACACAACTGTATTCTGCTTCATTACATTTTGTAGCTGTATTAATGTCTGCTATTCATATTTGGTATATAAGATAACTTAAATGAACCATGGAGCAATGCATTTATTTTCATAAATGGTAGCTACTTTAATTACTTAATACACATGTTAGTAACAGGTGTAAATTTACTTTTATAATTTCTACTAACATAGTCTCTCAATTTATTGACCCTTATGATGAAGCTAGACATTTCTGGTACTGCATTTGAAAGAAATGTTGCTACTATTAAATAGTTCAGAAACATAAGAAAAATCCAAAAGACATTGTATAAGCTGTTATCCTGGCTGTCATAAACCTCTCAATTTGGTGAAGGCTTATTAATAGGTTCATGGGTTAATAGGCTCTTACTAGGCTAATGACCGCTAGGGCCTTTACAATTCTAGCTGAGCACTCTAGACCAATTGGGTCCCCATGTATCATAGATGTCTATATGGGGGGGGGGATGTTAGTAGAGAGGTAACTAAGGATATGTTGGGGATGCTAGCTAGAATAGGATCATAGGAGATTACTAGGCTAATGACTTTGGGGCTCTTACAAGCCTAGCCAAGAGTTTATCCCCAAAAGAAAAACCTCAATCAGCACATGCCACCCCTGTCAATGAGGGATACAGATGCAACGCCTGGGATAAATTTTCAGTTGCCCATCCACTCATCAAGGTTGCGCATGAAGAGAGTCAGTGACATACATTGTTTGACGTGTATGGGAAATCTTTTCCAGAGTCAGGGTAGCCTTTGAGAGACAAACCTATCTCTCTAGCAGGTTTTGTCACATATTAGATTTAAGCCTTTTGATCAGGTACTACATGAGGAATTAGACTTACGGATATGGAACATCTCTAGTAGAGTAGGGTCTGAGATTGCCTTGTAAGCGAGACATAGATCACCTCTGAGCAATCTGTATGATGCAGAGTAGAGTGATAGTGATTTGAGTCTGTCCACATAGGACAGGTGTTGGATTCTCTTTGTGAAGTATTTCTGTGGCCTTTCCAGATGGTGCAAGTGTTTGCAGAGGTACAAACCAAATGCGGCATTGTACTCAATTACTGGCCTAATGAGGGAGAAGTACAGAGAGGTAATAATCTCCTTTTTTTCTGGATGCAATCCCTTTACTTATGAGATGAGCCAAGTCAAAGGCTTTTCTCACCATTGTTGCTACATGATGGTCAAATATGAGATTGTTGTCAACTTGTGCACCTAGGTATCCCACCACAGGTTATGCCCTTAGGGGGTTGCCACTAAAGTGGTAATCAGTAGGGGCCATGTTTTTGCCGAATGGTATGATAATGCATTTTTTTTGCATTTACATTAAGGCCATGACTTTGGCACTAGTCATATGTTGCTGTGATACCCTCTTGAAGTGTGTTAACATTATTTGGAGAGTCAGTGACAGCACCCAACTTAGAGTCGTCCACAAACTTGGTAAGCCACAGGCCTTTTGTCTTTGGCTGGACCTCTGAGAAGTAGATGCCAAACAATAGGGGTCCCAGGACAGATCCCTGGGGGACACCACAGTGACAAGAATAAAACTTTTCTTATTGATGGCCTCTGTCCATTAGGGTCATGGGGGCCAGGTCAGGGGTAAATTAATGATTTCTTATCAAATTGTCAAGGTTCTGGTTGATTAGGGAACTGATGAGCTCTAGTTTACATGGAAGGAGAGCCTGTTCCACAGTTTGGGAATCCTTTGGGATACATATCTGTCCCTCCAATACATTCTGTTTATGTCACAAGCAAAGTTAAGATCTCCAAATCTAGTTTTTCTGGTGGTGTTTGCTTTGTGCATGTGCAACAGATCCATCAGTGATGGGTGTGAGGAACCAAGCAGTTTAAATTCAACTTAGGATTCACATCCAGCCCCACATATTCAGACAGATATTTCAGAAGGAACTAGAGATGAGGAAAGAGCCCAACTAGGCATTCTCAGACTTTGAAAAAACATGCAATTAGGTCCCAAGAAAGCTGGTTTGAGCAGTCCTGCAATGATTCAAAGTTCCAAGAAAACTGGTAGAATTAGTGCAGATTATGTACAAGGACCCCATGACAAAAGAGCACCATTTGGACTCACAGATGGGTTTCCAGTGGGAGTGGGTGTGCATCAGGGTTCATCTCTAAGCCCACTGCTGTTCATACTATTAACGGACTTCATTAGCAAACAGGCCAGATGGTACAGATCAGCAAAGTTGTTGATGCAGATAGTGTGGCATTACAGGCAGAATCTGAACAACAACGTCAGCAAAGGACAGGAGAATAGAATGCAAAACTGAAGTCACACTGATGAAACTGAATACAGATAAGTCAGTGTGTAATGGCAGTATATGAGGAAATCAAAAGAAACTGAGAGGTGAGATAGAAGAGAAATTAATGTAACGAGTTAAGTACCTAGGAGGGGTGGTTGAGGAGAAGGAAGCCTGAATGAGGATGTAAGCATCCTGCAAGTATGTAAAACCCCCACCAAAAAAAGTTTGCTGTATGAAGGATATTTGTCATTTCTGTGTGATTTGCAGATTGCTGAGCAAAATCTGCTGCAGTATTTATATTTACTTTAATTGTATTGCTTTATTCATTGGACACATTAATGATTAAATTAATTTATTGGCAAGAATTGTGTTATATAGTCTAAACATGCTGCATTTTAGTAATATATTTTTCAGTACCTTCTTTCCGGCCTCCAGCAACTACAGAGGAGTTTACATCTATCAGGTCATATACTTTGCATTATTTGGAGTGATGATCTAAGCCATCTGATCTCCAGCATCTAATATGCGGTAAGTTCTGCATATTACTATGACAGTCTTCTCTATAAGTTTGGATTGTAAGGAATTTCTGCATTTAGTAAAAATTGTTGCTCTGGCAGTTGGCGCAGAAGACTAAATCTCCATCTTGTTAATGAGCTGCTTTCTGTGGCAAGGATGCAGGGTTTGAATCTTTCTACTTTCATTTACTTACTGTGGGACATCGAGCAACTCACATAACCACGCAGTGCTTTGTAGCAATTGGGAATTTGGGCTAAGCTCCTTAAAGTTCTCCAGGACTGCATGCCTAGTAACAATGAACCTGTTCTTCTTCTTCTTCTTCTTCTTCTTGCTTGTCCGCCATTCCCTATTGCATAGCTGATAGTTCAGGGACTGTTACGACAATATCACCAGCGCACCATTTTTTTTTAAATGCAGCATAGGCAATTTGTTTTTTCAAGGGCAACAGGCACTGCATTTGTTGAGGAAGCACGGAAATGTAAAGTTGTTTGCCAGCTGAAACCACTGCATTAGTAATAGGTCTCTTTAATGTGGAATTATTCAAATTACTTTTACTTCAGCAGAGATTGTGCACATATTAGTTAGCGTACGGACATAGCAAAAGTTGTCAGGTGTTTAATATTTTTTATGCTATCACAAAAACTTTTCTATTTAAAATATGCTACACATTTAGATCTTATGGTATGATGAGCCTAGTGATTTTTATACACTTTTCATGTAGTTCATCCAAAGATACCTATAAAGCACATGCAATGTATTTCTTCATAAAATTAAGGAGTGTACACTAATCAACAAAGTGACTAACTGTTGGTGGGTGTGTAGGGTTCTCTGTGGGTGAATATGCTCTTATCATGTGGTAGGACTGGGGTGCAAGTGTATGTGTGAATTACATTGGAATACAGTGGCTATTGTAAGTTTGGGTTAAACAAATTTGAAATATGTAAATTCAGTTGTTATTATTATTTTTTTATTTAGACATCTGAGAAGGACGCAGTTAACCACATAGCTGTAGTTGCTGAGTTTGGGGATGCTTGCATATAAAAATGACTGACCCTATTAAGCTGATTAGAGTTAAAGTCATTAATCTGTCTTTGCAGGATTAGTGTGCAGTTGTGTAAAGCGAATTGGAATACATTATTTTCACCATTTTTGTCAGACTCGGACATGCCGTATGTACATATTCAATAAAGTAACAGTAATTGTTAAGTATGGATGTTGTTGGATTTTAACCAAAGCAGTTTGAGTGCCCTTTTATGATTAACAATGTTCTGAAATGAGCAGCTTTGTCACTATTGATTCATGCATTTTGTTTCACTCCACTTACTGGAAAAACATTAAAAATTACAAATTTAAAATTCACTCTAGCAAATGTTGCTGCATTAACAAATGTTGCTGTATTAAACAGAAAATATAATGTAAAACAATCAGGAAGGTAAATCAAAAAACATGCATTTATGCCTGGTCCTAATAATGTGTTGGCTGTCCATGATTTGAAACCACACTGGTATCCAAGGTACATTTTACTGTTGTATTTGCTTAGTCTGTTTTCAGTTGTTGTTGCTGTCTTTCGGCTTTTCCCGGTTAGGGGTCGCCACAGCGGAACTCCGGTCCGCTAATGATTGGCAGTAGATTTTCACAGGGCCGAGTTGCCAGCTCGATGCCCAACCTTCAAAGAAGGCACGCCCATTTACACATGTCTTTTGGAATGCCACTCGACCCGCGGGGAGGACATGCAGACTCCACACAGAAGGCACTCCCCGCACACTAGCTGAGAACTGAACGGGAGAACCTCTTGCTGTGAGGCAACAATGCTACTGTATGAGACTATTTTATTTAGCAAATGGCCATCAGCGTTTTTGCTCTAAATTTTGAAATAAAAGTTTTAAATTAAATCCAAATCATTGTAATCATTGCAAAAGTAAAGGTGAAAATAGTTTGTGCACTGATATGTCTGGACAGTGTTTATGATAATTGCAAAAAGGCAGATAAAGAACAGGACACTGGAATGGCTGTGGGGGAGGAGGTCCTGGTCCATTATCCTGCCTAGGGCTCCATTTGAGCATAGGTTCATAAGAGTTTACTAGGCTAATGGCCACAAGAGCCTGTTTAAATCTAGCTATGCATCCCAAAACTCCTGCAAGTTCTGGCACCATTGATTATTGTAAACAGGGGCTTGCGAGATGAAACATGTACAAGCACAGGCCTGGGAGATGAACCATTTACAGGCTGCCTGTGTCCATTTGAGAAATAGGTGCCAAACTGGGGATGAATTCTCTGTACTCCATACACACTGAAGTCACAGAGGGTCTTCTGTCTGCAAGCTTACATTCCTGTCATGGTGTACTGACATACTTATCACCATTCTTCCTAAATGACACTTTTTTCTTTCCATTTACCAACAAATAGTTAATTGTTGCATCTTGTTCCTTTATATATTTTTCTCATTTCACACTAAATCAGCTTTCTTACTTTGTCAAAATTCTCTCTAAGCACCATTTGCTCACATTCACTAAGTAATACATTAGTCTACCTGTAGTGGAGTCCATTGGATATATACAAATGACACCTTCAGGACATACCAATGTTTCAGCTATATGGCTTCTAAATGCCCATGACTTTTTTACTTTTTACATTTTTTAAGCCTTTGTGGGTACATTCAGTCCAATAAAGTCAAACACCACTAGATGCAGACATGCCATGTTCTGGCCTTTTTTCTGACCTCATCAGTAAAGTACAAGTAGATTGTTTGGACTTTAGAAACAGAGATCTTAAAAGCCAGGTGTGATATCCATAGAAATTAGGCTGCCTGAAAAATATCCCAAATAACATCCAAAACAGATAGTAAAAGGGTCTTAAAGATAAACCTTTCAGTAAAAACTTCAAGAAAGACCCAGCCAAACTAGAGTCTTCACTTTGTCATACCTCACATAATGGAGACTGTAGCTTGGCTGGATCTGGGGTGGGGTGTTGCCAAAATGTGAACAATTACCATTCCATTATCTACCAAGTAGTATGTGATGCATCTGGCTGTATCGCTAGCATATCAGCCTAGTATCTTGGCAGTCTCCATGATTCCTACACATCATAGACAAGTTCATTTCACTTTACTGCCACTTCTAGCATGGTAGGATTATCTATGGACATGTACCAGGTATATGCACAACAAGTAATTTGCTTCCCATAACTATGGCACTTAATATAAAGGTCAGAGACCTGGGTACTCACACATAAACAGTATCCTTTCCATCAACCACCTCTTGCCCACAGTGGTGAGGAAATCCTTATATGTTATGCAACTTTTAAGTAAGGGCATGGCATCTAGGTCCAAAGAGGTCATTATACCACTGTACTCTGCCCTTATCAGATCAATCATAGAGTACAATGCTCTATTCTGTATGTACCTGACCAGGCATAAGCAGCAACTAGACTGACTTCAGAGGTTCCTTACAAAAAAAATGCAAAGCATAACAAACCTGCCTTACACCGAGTGCATTAAAGCCCTTTCCCTCTACTCAGTTTCCTATAAATTGTTGAGGGGTCATCTATGCCAAGTTTGCAAGGCATCCACACACCCCACACTTATGAAATTCCTGTATATCTGTAAGTCAAACAGTACTAGAAATAAAAGGTCTAGGGATGGGAATTTGGTCTCTGACTTAAAACAGAACATTCTGGAGAGACAGATATGTGTCCCAGGGTCTGTATCACCTATGGAATAGGCTTTCCATCCATGTGGAGCTGAGTTCATCTATTACCTAATTTAAGCACAACCTAGACCCCTGGATGAGGACTAGGAAATTTGCATCGGACCTGGCATCCATGTCCTTTATGGACAAAGGTAGCTATAGACACCTGGCCCTCAATGTCCAGTTTGGATCAGGACATCATTATTCTTTCCAGAAAATGTATCTAGGCTTAGGAAGGCCCATAGTGTCTTTAGCCTGGTAACAATCTATGAATCTATGAATGTATATTAATCAAGATTTCATGTAGTAACCACACCATCTTTATGTGTATCCTCCCTGTTATATTTTACAGGTGACAATGGATACCCACTTGAGCTTTGGCTAATGACACTAGTCAATTACCCACATGGAGCTGAAAAGGAGCACTTTAATATCACCCTGTTCCAGACATGGTGAGTCACTGAGTGAGTGTTTGGCCTGCTGAAACCAATGTCCACTATCTGGATGAGTTGGGTGTCCCTCAGTGTGATCCTGCTACCGCTTGCAGAATGTTCACTGCTTATTGCATTCTACATAATGTGATTATGCGTCAATCTGGTTTGTGGTAAATAGTAATTGATGGTAAGAGTGTGGCTCCTTTGATTGTTTGTTCCGTCACCCCTTCCAGAATATTACATGGCAATGCAGGTGAAGTGGCAGCATCTAGTCCAGAGCAATGGACCATGACATTCACTAAGTTATAAATATAATGCTCATTGCCTGCAGTGTTACCTGTGGGTTCATAGCCGGCCTTAGGCATAAGCCAACTAGGCGGCTGCCTAGGGCCCCGCTCTAGTTGGGGAGATTTTCCAGTATTTATTTGGTGTAGGTAGACTAGGATGGGAGCACCTGGTGGTGTGGTGAGGGGTGCCGTGGAGCCCTTTGCCTAGGGCACCAGTTGACCTAAGGCCACTCCTGTGTGGGTTATACTGATTAGAACATAGTTAACTTGCACAACGTATCAAACATTTCTCCACACATCATACACAGATGTGTAGTTCATATGGTCATAGCCATCATCATTTGCACAGTGTTCAGTGATTAGTGGCAAAAGTGCAAGCTATACCAACAAGAAATGTAGGGGTTAGAAAGTGACCACAGATGTGAAATACTGTATTCAGACAGAGAGACAGATAAACAGTTTTCCTTGTCTGTTGGTACATGTCAAATAATTATATTGTTTGGGAAATTAAGTTAGTCTCAGTTGGTAATGCAAATCTCACGCTATTACAGCCATTTTTTCTTTTTCTTTGACAGGTGCCATTATTCTTTCGTTTCTGTTTTTTTGTTTGTTTGTTTGTTTTGCCACATGCAGGTAAGTGCAAATGTTGTCACTCCTTTACTACTTAAGGTATGTCCTTCTGCCTCATGGGGGTTGTTGTTTGTTGAAGTATGTATACAGTTTATAAAGCTGTGATTGTGTGTCAAATTTTAATTGTGTCATACTCTAATGTCCCCTAATGATAGTACTGAAAACAGAGGTAATCCAGAGGTCTTGAGTGAAGTATGGTATCCTACCTGTGACCCAGAGGGTGACAAGATTAACAAGAAACAAAGAACAAAGGATTAGCCCAGATAAAAATCACTTTAGCTAACAGATCTATGAACTTATCTGTGATACCCTCACTTGTTTTAGGACAAGAACACTTGTCCATCTACCTACTTAACTTAATAAACTACTGGAAACTTCAACAAGGTGTCTTTTTTCTTCCCATAGGGAGGGTATCAGAGAGAGTCTCCTAAATCAGCTAGAAAAAGTGATTTTATATGAACTAATCTTTGTACTCTGTTTCTAATGGCAGTATTGGGAATTGTCCTATAGATCATGAGCAAGTGCTTGCATATGAGCTTGAAACAGAGTTGCTATGTTTATGAGATCTACTGGATGAAGGAGAAACTCTTAACATTGACTGAACAGTACTGCAAGAACATGATCATATGATGTGGAAGTGTGACAACATTTAACTATCTTACTTTCGGGAGAATCAACATGCATGCCTTCCAGCAACACTTTTTAGAACATGTGTACATCTGTTCTATGCATCTATCATGCATATGAACTTGTCTTCAGTCATGTCTATCACTGTCAGAAATATGTGTCTGGTAAGTCTTCATCAGTGTATCGATACAGGCTGACATAGAAGCCATGTGAGCAACCATGCAGATTCATATAATTTTGACTTATGCAGTGTATCTCATGTGATTAGTTGTTTTATTGCAGCTATAGAACAGTCTAGAAAAGATTTCTTACAATAAATTCTGATGAAGTCACTGCACAGCTGTCTATTAGGTAATATCTTTCACAATACAGAAATGCTAATTTTTGTGCATATCATATCACTCATTCTTAGACGTTTTATGCATTATGGCCTTGTTTACTGTCTCCACCATTCCCATATACTGATTAATTTCCTCACGTATACCTGCAGCACTCTAACTATCTATACCTAACTCTCAGCAGCAGTAGTCTGTGTCTGAACTATTTCATTACATATCTGCTGCTGCTGAGCAGACAATGCCTTGCATGTCTCTAGAGCAAGATGTGATTGATATCTTTACCTGGCATTTTTGTGTGCCGGCAGGATAGTGTTTAACAGAACCTCAAATATTGCTATGTCTGCTTCCAAGCTACTAGCAACAAGGTGATTTCCTCCTTCTGGTAATGGCATTTCGTCATGATGCACTACATATGAGTCTACATCACTGATTACAGACTTGTCGACTTGTGTGGGTAGAGGGGGTTCTGGCTGTACATTTTGCTACAGTGTACCACTATCCTGTAAATGCATAATGACTATGAGAGTAAGTGCATTATCATTAACAGCCATTCTCCTGTCAACTTCACTGCATATCATTGTTTCTGGCCTTCTACCCATGAACATTAAATATTTGAATAATGTATCTTTAAAATGTCTGAAACTGTAATACAGATTGGAGTTAATAGTGACCATACATACCATGTGCTGCCCTGAGTTCCTCTACTATTGCTGATAAAGATGAAGTACTTGATGAAAACATATTTCCAATGTATATTCAGCCATTCACTATATTAAGGTATAGATACCATGATAGGTTTGTTAATTCATAGGTACTTACTAGGCTATTGATCTGTGAGGATCTTAAGAGGACTAGCCTTACACCCCCATAGTCATTTCTTGGCCCTTGTGCTTTATGTTTGAAGAACTCAGAGGCGGGCAGAACTAGAATATGTTGGGATGATGACGGCAAACCCTGTTGCTGGTATCCATGTCACACTGAATACTACCAAGGCCATCAGCCTCTTCATCATATTCATCCCTATGGAGTGATAGCAAATGCTTCTCATTGGGTGTTAAGCTTCTGACATAAAAGAACTACTCCATAAGGTACTGCTTGTAATTGAATCCACCTTGCCTTCCTCCTGGCACAAGATGCCATATCATTAGACCTCCTTCTGCACTGCAACTAGGTGCAATTCCTTCTCCCTGTTGCATTTATATCAGCCATTACCTGATTCCACACTTCAACCAGGTCTGCATATCTTGGACTCACTTTTTCAAAACAATATTTTTCTATGTCTTAAGTGCATTCATAAGGATATGGTTTTCCACAGCAGTGAGGTTATCTTTCCTGTACCATACTCCCTGGTTATGTAACTTATTTCCATTAAAATACCAGTTTTGGAAATTAGTACTACAAGCCAGCACTGAGTGAATTGCAGTAAAATGGAAACTCTGTTTAAATGATACTAACATTAAGTAGTGCAGACAATTACAAAGCTGATAATTGTTACATTTATAACCAAGCCATTGTTTTTCACTATTGCCACTGTGTGTAAATATTTTCTGCTAATTAGTTTGGACATACAGCAAAAGGTGTGTTTGCTGTGCAGACCTATAAACGTGTGGGAGGGGTAAAGTTTCTGCCCTACTTGATTACTGTTGTCTTCCCTGAATAAAATACAGTGAATATGTATGCAGTTTTCTCCTGCGCACTGCCATTGCACTGTACCAGAAGTGATAACAGATACGTGTATTCATTTGTAAATACAGTATATATTAAAACGTGACTTTTACCCAGTAATGTTAGTGTACTTCAAACTTAATATTTTCAGCAAAAGAGTTATACCTTGCCACTATATAAGAAGTCATTCCTGAAGGTTTTTCATGTGTTATCAAAGTACTCCTTCCATTCTGATGTTAACTGTACCCATTTTAAAGAATTAGTTTTAATTCTGACTTTCCATCAATCTTGCCAGATTTGAGGTAACCAGAGGCAAACAAAATGGTGAAGCAAAGAAAGTTTCAGCAAATTTTCTTTGAAATATGAAGTTCTTATGAGAATCAGGCTTCTCTGTAAATCAGGGCTCTCAACACAGATATTACTGTTCATAGTACCCCCACAGTATGTGAAGCACTGTACCACTATGCACTGTAGTGCTACTGTTTATGGCATTCCCACATGATGTGCAGCACTGCACTGCCATGCACGCCACTGTTTGTAGCACAACCTTTGGAGAACTGCACCTTTGTGTACTCTAAAGTTAATGCTCCTGACACACCCAAAATATCTGCAGTTCTGCACTGCCATGCACCCTACTGTCTATGGCACATCCACAGGGTGTACTGCACTGCTGTGTGCCCTAAAGTTAATAATCCTGACACACCCACAAGGTCTGCAGCTCTGTACTGCCATGCAGCCTACTATCTATGGCACAACCACAGGGTATACAGCACTGTACTGCTGTGTGCAATAAAGTTAATAATCCTAATACACCCATGAGGTATGCAGCTCTGCAATGGCATGCAACTTACTGTTTATGACACATCCGCAGGGGATGCAGCACTGCAATGAATTGCTGTAACATTCATTATTCACCCTCAGGAAATGCAGCACTGAAGCACTGTGTACTTTAATACAATTTACAACAGTTTTGTGTGATATAAATATATGGGACACACACTGCAGCATGGCTCTGTGCTTTTACATTACTGTCCAACACTCCATGAACTTTGACCTCACACTGAGGTGTACTGTGCTGGAGTACAATGCACATAGACAACATTGCCCAAGATACATGAATGGTGTGTTTACTAATAGCATGACTGGCACAAAGTATAAGCATCCCCGTCCACTGTGTGTGAAGGGCACAATGTGCTGCACGTTCAAAAATGTTACTTAAAATGGAAATAAAAATACAATTTCATCTCTGAAGGTATAGTACAGTATACTGAAATAGGCTGCAATGTACCACCCTGCTATGCCCCTTACCACTGATATTCCACGAGTGCTATGTCGATGAATGCCACACAGTGTCTCCTTATGCAATGTTTTAGAGATATTGAAACAATCCCACAACCCTTTTTTATGTAGATGTAGGCTGGATAATAATACTTTGCAATGTGCCCTACCAGTGTTGTGCATTTTTTTGGCATTTTATATTATTCCTAGTCTTACCTTAAAAGAAGCTTGGGTTCCGCTCATTCTTTTGTCTAATTACATAAAACAAAAACTTAGAATAAGCTTATTAAATGGAAAATTGCCAAGATCATCACAGTATTTATAGAGCAGACACAGCTTTACTTTAAAAACAGAACTGCTTGAAAATGTTGAACATACTTCACACTGTATATATACATTATATATGTAGTGATTGAGTGATTGCTAAGTTCTAAATTCTTGACAAATTTTGACTGCAACTGTCAGCATAGTATGCACACACACACACTTTAATTATTACGATAAAGTTGGAAAATTGTGATGCAGGTAAAGTTAAACTACTGTCTTTTTCAAATAAACAATTTTCTATACATTCAGAAATCTGATTAGTATCAAAAGAAGGACAGTAATCATTAAAGTGCAGCTTTGTCTACATTATTTATAGCATTCCATTTCAATTCATCTGCAAATTCTTCAAATCTTAGTGTCACTTTAAAAACTATTTGCGACAGAAGTATATTGCGTATCTAAATGCAAACATATTAAATGTATAACTCATCCATTAAGTTGAGAAAGAATGATAGAACTGCAGTCAAAGATTTGTTTTCAATGACTTTATCACACATTGATGGAGTAGTACAGTTCTGATAATGAAATGGATACTTCAAGATGCTGTCTGTCCTCAAACAAAAAAGTTATTGAATTGAAAAAACATGTTATCACAATCTTTCCTTTCTACACTCATCAGCACCCAAACAAGCAATGGATCCAAAGTGAAGAGTGATTCATTCAGAAAAAAAAAAACATTACTTATGATTCTGAGAAGGACAAGCAAGCATTGTACTACATTATACTTTTAAGATGGTTGGGAGCTGTGAACACTGTCTGCCTGTGTTAAAAGTAGAAAAATATTACCAGTATGTCATCCAAATCCATATTATAGTCTTAGTAAAAGGTAACTATTGAAACAGCATAGTTGTTGAAGAATGTGATATGTTAAGAATAAAGTGAACATCACTGGCTGAATGGAGCAATTTGCGGCATTCAATAGTATCTGAGACTAAAAGGAAAATTAAGGTATATCAAAAACGAGTTGAATGTAGTAAACCACCAGGAACACAAAAAAAGTATGTAGAAAACAGATCCCACAGTAGTAGAAATGCTTACTTTATTCAACTTAGCAAGATAAAGCTTTCAGGATACATCCTTCTTCAGTAATCAATACCAAGTTTTAAGGCATGCATCATTATATACTTTAAAAGCATAGTACACATGACACAGCCAACCAATGAAATCATTCAAGTAATTACTACTTAAAAAATATGTAAAAGGAAAATATATGATAAAATGTTTGATATAAACACAAGTATAAAAATGCATTTAAAGTTACTTATATTATATACATAAGGTTATATCTGACTTAATAAAATATTACATATATTGCATTTGTCTTTCAATCAAAAATGATTTTATAGTTATCATGTTATTTAATCCGGGAAATTTATCAGCATCTAATCTAGTTATCCATTTATACGCAGCAATGTCTAGTTTATTATTAATATCGCCTCCTCTTATATTTCTATGCAATATTTCTAAAACTTTAAATTTAAATTCATGCATTTCATCATGTTCCATAACATGTTTTGCCAAAGCATTAGTTGTCACTCTTCTTCTGATGTGCTCTACTATACGGTCCTTTAGCCACCTGGAACATTTCCCTATGTAGAAACTTGTGCATTTTATAAAAGGAAAATGAAATACCACTTAGTTTATTTTGAACTTAAGTGTACTTGGTGCATTTGGCATATCCTTTGAAGGTGTTAATTATTTGGGATGCTAGATACTTCAAAATGTTACATGCTCTAGTTATAAACAGACAGCACAATCTTTTCAAAGGTATTTGTTGGTATGTTTAATTCACTTACTGTTACTGTATTTGTACATTAGAGTTAAAAGTAATTTATTTTATTCATTCTTTCTTGACCAGGTTAGTCCCACTAGGCTAGTATCATCTTTTCAGGGGAGACCTGAGGTGGTATTTTTACTACTTGGGAAATTTGGTCAGCGCATTAGGAAATGTCCCCTACTCTTTTTGATAGGTGTTATGGGATGTTTTACATCCACATGACATACCATCAGACATCTCATCTAAAGTACAATACACTCAAGAGTGCAGTGTCCCCTTATGCTGTACTGCAGTGTCAGCAGTCTATCTACCTGATTTGGGAATAGAACCCCTAACCTTCTAAACCATAGATGGATTTCCTGTTGTGCACTGACATAGTGATACAAACTCTGCCACTGAACAATGTATAGCAACAGGATTTGTATAGAATGTCGAAGAGAGAGGCCATGCAGAATATTTTCTTTAAAGCATGGGCAATGACTATAGAGACAGATTCATGATATGTCAAATTTTGGCCTATGCCACTGGTATTTCATGTGATTAGTTGTTTTGTTGTAGCTTTAGAACAGTTTAGAAAAGTTTCCTTTCAACAAATTCTGATGACATCACTAACCATTAACCGCAAGTGTTTGCTTAGCTCTCTGTTAAGTAATATCTTTCACTATTCCAGAAAGGCTCATTTTTATGTATATTGTATCACTCTGTCTTAGACTTTGACTTATGCAGTTTTCACAACAGAAAAAAAATAATATCAAATATTTAGTTATTTAACAGTACAAGACCCTACTGATGGTCAACAGCGGCATTCTTGTTATTCTTTTTCTTACAATCATCATTTGTTCTTTTGGTTTAGCTGGAAACTATAGTTTTCTAACCTTACATTTGCATCAAGACTCACAGCAGCATTGGCATTACACAGTTCCAGCCATCATAATCTTATGAATTAATTTTGTTCACGTAGAACAAAATAAGTGACAAAAAGAGCATTTTTTTAGAGATGTCCACTTTACATATAATGCAGGTCACCCCTATTATCTGGTTTTGCAGGAACAATAAAAGAATACTTCTTGCTGACCATTAACATGGATTTTTTTTATCTATTGACACCTCTGTGAAGATGGTTAACCTTAAGTAAGTTGTCAGCCTAAGCACCAAAGATAAACATAAAGAAAGTAACATTATCAACAATTATAGAAACACACTTTCAAATCATTTTTCTTTTGGATTTCAGCATCTTTAAACTAAATTAAAACAACGGCTTAAATTAAAGCATGGGAGCTAAGGAAACCAGGACTGTTCAGTTTTACTGCTTGTAAAAGACCACTGTATCAGTCCTGTAATATACCCTATGACACTGACATTTAGGTGACCATGGCATTATTTGTACATCGTTTTATCGCTTCATCTTTATGCCAGCCTTGAAGGACTAACAAAGGCCCAGGACTGAATAAAGGAAGATCACTGTAAAGAATGTGTGATAAAGCATTATCTTGTTCTATGTATTGATCAACAAGGTATGGACATTTTACTAAGGAAAACTGTAAAGATTATATGGGAGTGATATTTGGATCTTGTAGAAGAGATCACAGCTCATAACACCACATTTACTTTGCATGCAGAGAAAATGTCATCAGTTCAGAAGCTGTAATCTGTTTACATTTAAAATATTTTTACCACACCTCCCAAAATTGGGTGGGGCATATTTATTAACTCATAGACTACATGCCTTCTGGGAAAAACTGAATACCCCATCTCCAATGCAGTGTGATTGTACTACTTTTACTAACACTGTTACATCCTGATGGGTGACCTTTCCCTTGCAACCAAATTAAACAGAGACATATGACTAGCAATCTTCAGGATTTCATCCATGGTATAATTATTAGAGCGTGACAAGAATTATTACATTCTTTACAGACTGAGTTTTTTTTTTTTTAGTTACTATTATTTACTCCTATTCAATATGTGTATGGATATTTTATTATAAAAGGTAAATGAAGTATTGATGTAATAATTGATTAAAATAGCACCAATCAAGAATCTGAATGAAAAAGCTTCAACAGTGAATGAATGACAAACATTTATGTTTCATGTGTCCTGGGAACTACAATAACCACTGAACATCTATTCATTAAGTTTGCTTACAGCTGATTGTGGGCTCATAGGTGTTGTGCTTGCTGTTGTGTACAGCTCGCTGATGCAGTGAATTTTAACTTGTTTTTTTATTTTATATTCCGAATAGTTTGGTAACTATGAATGATCATTTTATGAATCATCTATGATTTGGTAAAAAGATGCACCTCAGTGAATCCTGACATGATTTATCAGACAGCTACAAAGTATAATGCTATAAAAAAATCACATTGCTTTTTAATTAAATGCTTACCTACCCTGTGATTGCACTACAGAGGGGAAAGGGCAAATTTCCTGAACCCTGCTGTTTGTGGTCTCACACAAAAGAAAAAGAGAAAAAGAGAAAAAGAGCCAATGCGCAATCAAATGATTTTTGATCTTCTGTAGCAGTTTTTTTTTTGTGTGTGTTGAACACAAGATTTGACCACCTAAATGGAATGTATATATATATATATATATATATATATATATATATATATATATATATATGTGTGTGTGTGTGTGTGTGTGTGTGTGTGTGTGTGTGTATGTATATATATATATATATATATATATATATATATATATATATATATATATATATATATGTATACCAACTCTGAGACCACACTACAGTGCTAAAAATGGCAAACTACTGAAGCGGCCAAACAAATTCTTTCCCAGGGAAAGAATTTGCTTACATGCCACTTCAATATTTTGCTGTTTCAGTGTTTTCAGTTCAACCAAGACGCATTCGGAAGCATGCATCTTCGGTCTGCTGATAGGAACCCGTATACATATATATATATATATATATATATATATATATATATATATATATATATATATATATATATATAGGTTCATGGCATTTCTACAAAATGTCAAATCACTGATCCATTACTAATCAAAATTAAAAGTTCAAAACACAACACATAAAAAAACTGAACAAAAAATGCACCACTATACACCCTACTAATTACATATACTAAATCTAAGCTCACACTACAGTGAAGAAAGGGCAAATTCTCTGATCCCTACTGTTTGTGATTTCACAAAGAAAAAGCCTATAATTTTCTAACAGATGATTTTTGATCAGCTGTATCAGCTTTGTCATGTTTTGAAAAAAAGAAGAAATGTCAAAGAAAATGTAGAAAATCCACACATATACCTACAAGTCCTTTTTCTTGAAAGTTACCATCCAACAGTATGAGTCACTGTGATTTGCCTAACCAAGGCTATTCATACAAATACAATTTATTTTCTGGGGATATAAAAAGTAAGTTGAAATAAATGAAAAAAAAGTACTGACCACAACTAATCAATTGGAAAATGGTTTCCCAGAAAAATGTACCTGATTCTAATAGTCTTATATAAAAGACAAATATATAACACTTACAAAACTACCAATCCTAACACAACTGCCAACAAATTGTTAAAATGCATCAAGAAATTAACATCAACTGAGGTAATAAAAAAGGTAGAGTACCATTCATTAGAAACATTCATAAAGTAAGTCCTACTATAACTTAAAAACAAAACACAGATAGCTGCATTTGCAAATCTGTTTCATGTTATATATGACATATGTGTGTAAAAAGCCCAGGTTATGGACTTGTGGTTTTATCAGTTATCATAAAACATATTTGAAACTGCAGTACAAGATACAGCTGCCTACTTTTGTCCCGTCCCCCCTTTAAATAACCACACCAAACACATAAAGACATTTGACGACCTTTATTAAACTCTATTATACAATAAACTTATACACACAAAAACATTAGTTATCTTGCTCAGCAATGATGATCTCAGGGCAGCATCACCACTCACCCTGGACAAATTTACCTCAGGGCAGCGTACCTACTCACCCTGATACCTCCTCCACCGGGGCAGCGTACCTATTCACCCACATAAAGAGGCAGTGTACATAATCACCTCACCTCCATACCAAACAATTAACCAATAACCACCTTCTTTAGAGGGGGAACAGAAGAGGACAACCCTGTCCCTCTTCTCTGCCTCAAATTGCCCACATCTTCCATCCATATACAAAAGAGGGAGGGTGGGAGGGCCACCAACACACGCTAAATATGCCTACTTCCTTTAATCCCTAACACTTAATCCTGTCAGAAGTCCCTCCTTACCCTACCTCACTTCCTTTCACATCTCCCTCTCTCTTTAACCCTTTCACCACCACAATCCCACTATCCTATCCAACTACAACTCCTCACCTTCATTCCTACCTCTATACCCTCCCCACACCCCTTTACCCTTATTCGTGGGACCGGGACAACTTAGTTTGTCCTAAACTACATTTGTCCTGTCCCCCCTTTAAATAACCACACCAAACACATAAAGACATTTGGCGACCTTTATTAAACTCTATTATACAATGAACTTATACACACAAAAACAACATTAGTTATTTTCCTCAGCAACGATGATCTCAGGGCAGCGTCACCACTCACCCTGGACGAATTTACCTCAGGGCAGTGTACCTACTTACCCTGATACCTCCTCCACTGGGGCAGCATACCTACACACCCACATAAAGAGGCAGCGTACCTACTCACCTCACCTCCATACCAAACCATTAACCAATAACAACCTTCTTTAGAGGGGGAACAGAAGAAGACAATCCTGTCCCTCTTCTCCGCCACCAGCCTGGTTCCAAGCTGTTTCCTCCTCCTAAACCCTAGATGCAATGATATCCTCTAAAAAGAGCTTCAAATGCAAATTAAAAAAATCCAATCCTACGTCATTAAGGTGTACTCCATCCGTTTGGTACCAAGATTCCTCTCCACCCCCAAAATCTCTATGGTCAATGGTATGCATCCCCAAAATTCTTAACTGCCTAGACAGCCTTTGATTGACACACCTTCTGACCCTTTCAATCGTCCTATAACTATACGCAGCCCTCCAACACAAACGAGGAACCAACTCTGACCACACAATTTCCATACCCGGGTACAACAACTGTAATCTCATCAAATCCTGCAGAATAATGTCCACTAATTGTTTTTTGGAAACAATGCCCAAGTCATTGCCCCCCAAATGAATGACTAGTATACAAGGACAACCCACCTTCAGTTTAGCCCTCTCAAATTCATCCAACAACCCATCCTATTTAAGATCCCTAACACCATGCCAAGTCACTGACCACCCTAAATGTGATAAACCCAATATTACCCCATCATCCCTAACTAAAGCATGCTTCTCTGCCCAGTGGATATACGAATGACCCAAGATGATAATGTGCTTCCCTAAGAGAAAGAAGAAAAAATTAATAATCAGACCACAACTTATCTAATATAAGACTAAAGTGTATTTGAAGACCACCTCCCCACTCTTTTAATCAGTTCAATGGAACTACCCTCTCTAGCTAAATCTGAGGCCCTACCGATCCTGAACGAGTGAGCTGCAAACCTCTCTGCTGTAAGTCCCATGCAACGTAAAACCCTCCTCACCAAAGCTATGAATCTACTACTGGACACCACCTTCCCAATCATTGAACAAAAAATTAACTGATCCACACACCCCTTCTGCCCCTTCATAAATTCTTTAGCCCACATTACTGGACAAAGGCAAGTATTCCTGTCAGTTTTAAGCACCACCAAACATCCCCTATCCAGTTGATCTGTCTTACTCCTCCTTAATGCAGTAGTAACCTCACCCTCCACAATGATAACATCCTCCCAACATAACCTGCCTAACAACTCCAAAATACAGAAAGCGCCAAAATATAACAATGTACATAACGCACCCCACATAAAGTAATCAGAAAGACTCCCCCCCTTGTAACAAACCTAACCCTTTCAACAAAACTTTCACTATAACCCTCATAAGCGGCCATTGAACATCCCTATATTCCACCACCTCTCTCCCCCAACCCCTCAACATACGCCCTAATGTCCAAGACTTAGTGAAATCCAGCAACCCTGCTACCTTAGTGAAACTGCTAATTGCAGCCAAATCCACCTTAACTGTCTGCAAAGCCTTGCCTAGCCCCCAAGCATGAGCTACATATCGCAATAGTAATTCCTCTGACCATACCCCTTCCTCTTTTGGCAGCTTCAGAATAAACTGATTAAAATCAGAAAGAGCCCTACCATACACCTTCCTCATAGAAGGGGCCCAGGAATGCCCTTGCTACATCGACCCAAGATTTCACACCTCCTCTGGCAGTGTTTCTGGCACCTCCTCCACCCATGGAACCAACCCTCAAAACCTGCAAAACTATAATTGGGACAAGCTATCAGCAATCTCATTCCTTACGCCAGGCACATGCACTCCTGTAAAAGAAAACTTTATTAAGAGGCTCTGCAAAACCAATTTATGTATTACTAACAATAACAAACCCGACTTAGCCGTCTTCTTTTGCAATACCCTCACTACAGCCATATTGTCAAAGTAAAAAACTACACTTTTGCCCCTCAAATGCTCCTTCCACACCACAGAAGCTGCCCATATAGGCATCGACTCTAGAAAGGCCACATCCCACTTCCACACCTCCTTCCAATCCCGCGGCCATTCATCCGCAAACCACCGACCCCCAAAATAGGCCCCCATGCCAGCACCCCCAGCTGCATCCATAAACAACTGAAGTTCCTCTTGTCCCACCCAGTCTGACTGCCAAAAATATATCCCATTAAATTGTTGCAAAAACCGATTCCACGACATCAAGTCCTCCCACGCCAGATGGGTCACCATAACCCAATAGTGTTTGCTCTGACCCCCTTTCAACAAATACATCACTGACCTGCAAAAAGCTCACCCAGGTGCACTGCTCGACAGGCAAATTTCAAAAGCCGAAGCAACTCCATAACTGAACGAATCCGAATTTTTTCCTTACCCAACACCAAACCTATAGCCAACCTAAGCCTCTCTATTTTATTCTCGGGTAAGCAAAACAGTCCCCGCTCCGCATCAATTGTTAATCCCAGAAATTCTAATGCTCTTGCTGGACCCTCCATCTTATGCTGAGCCAATGGTACCCCTAACTCCTCACAGATAATCATAGACTCCCACAACCCCTCCTGTGCTCCTAACCTTTCTTCGCCCACCAACAAAAAAATCATCTACATAATGCACTGCCTTTTGAGTCCCCACTCTCTGCTGCCAAATCCAATGCAATACTGCAAAACTTCTCAAATGTCGCACATGCCACTGAACAACCCATAGGCATAGCTTTATTGAAGGAGTACTTATCACCTACCCACATCCCCAGTAGTGGCCAATCCTCACTCCTAATAGGCAACAATCGAAAAGCCGACTCAATGTCGACCTTAACCAACCATGGCTCCCTAAATTCTCTAATCACTTTCACTGCATCATCTAAGGAAGCGTAATGCACCCTAACCTCCTCTTCTGCAATAAAATCATTTACTGAACTCCCTTCCAGATACGACAAGTGATGTATCACTCTGAATTCCCCCTCCCGCTTCTTCGGCACCAACCCCAAAAGTGACACCCTGTAAGTACTGAAAGGCGGACTGTCAAAAGGACCCAATAACCACACCACCGACACTCTTTTTCCACTAAAACCTCCAAAATGTCCTCTTTACCTTGAACAGATTGCAGATTCTTGCAACCCCCCCCACCCTCTCCCATGGTGGACTTAATAGGAAACCCCCCTTGAAATCCTTGTATTATCTCATCTTTGATTGCCAGACCTGGAAACCGATGAAGCATACCCTGGAGAACCTCCACCTTAATGAGGAACGGCCTCCCTTCCTCTATTGCCTCTAAAGAACCCGAATCCAAATCCCCAGGACGCATGAAAATTACCCCTCCCCCAGACCAGTTGAAAACCTTCGTGAGAGAAGCCTTGCCACCAAATCCACCCTCACGACCCATAACATTAGAGTTCCAGGTGGACAGATCTTGACGACCACAGCCAATGGCCGAATGACTCCCTCCACATCTTGAACAAACGTTTGCAAATTTGCACCCCACCCATGAACAGGAACCACTATTAAATGATCAACACACACCAGCTGCTTCCGCCCCATGTACCCTTCTGTTAAAGCCACCATAACTATCCATCATCGTAGCCAACCATAGATCTGGACGACACACCTCCTAACGGAGTGACTGGTCCACAGCCTTCCATTTGAGGAAACACTAATCATACCAAA